>NC_069499.1:1146469780-1146637280 GCF_027579735.1 Bombina bombina | reverse complement strand
ATATATATATACACACATATATATATACACACATATATATCAAATTAGTCAATCAAATACAGATGTAGGTGTGACAACAAGACCCTACCACACTTCGACCCCCCCCCCCCCAATTTTGGCTGTCCAGTATTTTTTTGAAGGACAGCTCGCAACCCTAACTGTGACTGTTTATTATCTATTGTGTTAAATTTAGCATTGTTTTGTGCTAAATCTTAAATAACCCCCTGTGCCTGAGAACAGTGTTATCTATATGGCCCACATGCACTGTCTCTTCTGTGTTGAAAAGAGATTTAAAAAGCATCTGATAAGAGGCAGTCCTCAAAGGCTTAGAAATTAGCATATGAGCCTGCCTATGTTTAGTTTAAACTAAGAATACCAAGAGAAAAAAACTAATTTGATGATAAAAGTAATTTGGAAAGTTGAATAAAATTAAAAGTCCTATCTGAATAATGAAAGTTTAATTAATACTAGACTGTCCCTTTAACTGAAGATAACACACCCATTTCACTGTTATACCTCATGCTTGTCCCTAGTGTTAGAATATATGAACTGCAACAAATATAAACAGCAACAACTGGAACAAACCATTATGATATATTCATTACATCTCCCTTCTTAAAAAAAACAAAAAAAAAAAACAATATACAGGGAGTGCAGAATTATTAGGCAAGTTGTATTTTTGAGGATTAATTTTAATGTTCTCAATGAACCCAAAAAACTCATTAATATCAAAGCTGAATATTTTTGGAAGTAGTTTTTAGTTTGTTTTTAGTTTTAGCTATTTTAGGGGGATATCTGTGTGTGCAGGTGACTATTACTGTGCATAATTATTAGGCAACTTAACAAAAAACAAATATATACCCATTTCAATTATTTATTTTTACCAGTGAAACCAATATAACATCTCAACATTCACAAATATACATTTCTGACATTCAAAAACAAAACAAAAACAAATCAGTGACCAATATAGCCACCTTTCTTTGCAAGGACACTCAAAAGCCTGCCATCCATGGATTCTGTCAGTGTTTTGATCTGTTCACCATCAACATTGCGTGCAGCAGCAACCACAGCCTCCCAGACACTGTTCAGAGAGGTGTACTGTTTTCCCTCCTTGTAAATCTCACATTTGATGATGGACCACAGGTTCTCAATGGGGTTCAGATCAGGTGAACAAGGAGCCATGTCATTAGATTTTCTTCTTTTATACCCTTTCTTGCCAGCCACGCTGTGGAGTACTTGGACGCGTGTGATGGAGCATTGTCCTGCATGAAAATCATGTTTTTCTTGAAGGATGCAGACTTCTTCCTGTACCACTGCTTGAAGAAGGTGTCTTCCAGAAACTGGCAGTAGGACTGGGAGTTGAGCTTGACTCCATCCTCAACCCGAAAAGGCCCCACAAGCTCATCTTTGATGATACCAGCCCAAACCAGTACTCCACCTCCACCTTGCTGGCGTCTGAGTCGGACTGGAGCTCTCTGCCCTTTACCAATCCAGCCACAGGCCCAGCCATCTGGCCCATCAAGACTCACTCTCATTTCATCAGTCCATAAAACCTTAGAAAAATCAGTCTTGAGATATTTCTTGGCCCAGTCTTGACGTTTCAGCTT
The DNA here is from genome assembly GCF_027579735.1 of Bombina bombina. Taxonomy (NCBI): domain Eukaryota; kingdom Metazoa; phylum Chordata; class Amphibia; order Anura; family Bombinatoridae; genus Bombina; species Bombina bombina. The sequence continues at coordinate 1,146,635,670 of NC_069499.1, read as the reverse complement.
GTGTGTCTTGTTCAGTGGTGGTCGTCTTTCAGCCTTTCTTACCTTGGCCATGTCTCTGAGTATTGCACACCTTGTGCTTTTGGGCACTCCAGTGATGTTGCAGCTCTGAAATATGGCCAAACTGGTGGCAAGTGGCATCTTGGCAGCTGCACGCTTGACTTTTCTCAGTTCATGGGCAGTTATTTTGCGCCTTGGTTTTTCCACACGCTTCTTGCGACCCTGTTGACTATTTTGAATGAAACGCTTGATTGTTCGATGATCACGCTTCAGAAGCTTTGCAATTTTAAGAGTGCTGCATCCCTCTGCAAGATATCTCACTATTTTTGACTTTTCTGAGCCTGTCAAGTCCTTCTTTTGACCCATTTTGCCAAAGGAAAGGAAGTTGCCTAATAATTATGCACACCTGCTATAGGGTGTTGATGTCATTAGACCACACCCCTTCTCATTACAGAGATGCACATCACCAAATATGCTTAATTGGTAGTAGGTTTTCGAGCCTATACAGCTTGGAGTAAGACAACATGCATAAAGAGAATGATGTGGTCAAAATACTCATTTGCCTAATAATTCTGCACTCCCTGTATATTAGATATAAAGAAATATACATTTAAAACAAAGCACACAGTTATGTAGTGTCATAATCTTCCCAATACTTTGGCTTGATTCTCCGTCCATATCTTGAGAATTTACTGGGTGGCTCAACTTGTGCTGTTTCTGTCATGCTAGGAAGAATCACATTGGAGCTGTGATCAGAGAGTTGTGCGGTTGGTGTTGTACTCAGTAATTGTCCCTCCTTTATGTACACATGTGAAGCATCAGTTGAGTCTCATTTATATAACTATGTGACATCCTTGGTGGTACATGAGGCACTGCATCTGGAATATTTGTAACTCCTGTATTTGTACCTCTGTTATGACACAGATGTATTCTGTTACGCCAGTAATCTTTGCCATTCTCGGTGCGGACAATGTATGAGCGTGGTGCACTTGTTACTTTGGTTACTACTGCAGGTTTCCAACTTCCTTCTAAATTTTGCATCCTTACCCTATCGCCAAGCTCACAAGGTTTTAGAAAATTAGACCCACGAAAATAGTACTGTTTCTGCTTGTTTTTTAATGATTCCACTCGCTGTTTAACGATTGCAGGATTCTGTACTTTGGAGGCAATTTGTGTAGGTGTTGAAGGCAAAACTGATTTCAAATGTCTACTCATTAGTAATTGTGAAGGTGATGCAATTCCATCTATTGGGTGTTACAGTAGTTTAGAATACACAGGTATGGATATTGATTAGTTTGGGCTGCTTTATCCAAAATGTTCTTTGCAATTTGTACGTATTTTTCAGCTAAGCCATTTGACTGAGGGTAATGTGGGCTGGACAATGTGTGTTTGAAACCCACTCTTTTGTAAAGTTTGTGAATTCCATTGAGGAGTACTGAGGACCATTATCTGATATTAACTCATCACATATGCCATGTCTTGCCAAGATACATTTAATGACATTTATCACTGCACTAGACTTAGTGTCTCTTAGTTGAACTATTTCAAAGTAACAACTGTAGTAGTCTACTATTATAAGATAGTTGTTATGGTTCCATGTAAATAGGTCTGATGCAATTCTTTGCCAAGCTCTCTCTGGCTGTACTCTTGTTACCATTGGCTCCTTTGGGTTTGCTCTTTGATTTTCTTGACATGTTGCACAATTATTGACCATGTCTTCAATCTGTGAATTAATTCCAGGCCAATATAAGAGATCCCTAGCACGTCTTTTACACAAGGCTATTCCAAAATGCCCTATATGCAGTTTTCTTATTATTTCTTTCCTGAGCTCCAGGGGAACCACAATTCTCTCCCTTTTAAAAACAATCTTATCAATTATTGACAGTTCTTTTCTTACATTCCAGTAAGGTTTTAAGTCAACATTCACTTTGGCTTTTAAGTTTGTCCATCCTTGCCTTATTATTGTGATCAAATTGGCCATAGTTGCATCCCTTTCTGTTGCTAGCTGTATTTCTTTAAGTTTCTCATCAGTAGCAGGTAATTGTGAAAGTACAGAGTGCACATGCTCTTCCAAGTCCCTTTCCTCTCTTTCGTCTTGGCCAGGCTTAAATGTCCTTGAAAGCATATCAGCTACTGGAATTCTATTGCCAGGTACATATACTAAATGTATATCATATTTTTGTATTCTTAGGATCATTCTTTGCAGCCTTGGTGGAGCGGACACAAGTGGTTTTTCCATGATGCTCATAAGTGGTTTATGATCAGTCACAACTGTGACTTTCTGCCCATAGATGTATTGATGAAACTTTTCACAACTAATTACAATGGCCAACATTTCTTTTTCTATTTGGGCATAGTTGCGTTGCATAGGAGTCATTGATCTGGAAGCATATGCAACAGGCCTGCCTTCCTGCATTAGCACTGCTCGTAAACTGAACTGAGAGGCATCAACCTGTATTGTTACCTCCTTCTTGGGGTCAAAATATTGTAATCCAGTTTCTGATGAACGCACAATAAGACCTTTGACATCTTGAAAAACATTATTTATTGAGTCATTCCAGCTCCATAGTGCATCCTTTTGAAGTAGTTTTTTTAGTGGAGCTGTAGCTTCTGCTAGTCCAGGAAAAAAACTTGACAGATAATTAAACATACCAGAATGGTTTCTAATTCCTTCTTAGAGGTAGGAGGATCCAGATGTTGTATTGCTGCTATTTTCTCTGGGTCTGCTTTTAGCCCATCTTGTGACAGAATATGACCAAAATATTTAACTTGGGTAACACCGATTTGCATTTTACCTGGGTTTAACTTCATGTTTCTCTGCACACAGATTTTGATCATGTTCTTTCCATGTAGATCCATATAGCAGAAGATCATCTAGAATTACATCTACACCATGAAGGCCTTCAATGGCTTCATGTGCTTTTTTCTGAAATATTTCTTGTGCTGAGGCAATACCAAAGGGAACTCTAGTAAAGCGCCATCTTCCAAATGGTGAATTAAAAGTGGTGAGCCTGCTGCTCTGTTCATATAATTTGAGCTGCTAATATCCTGACTGAGCATCTAATACGCTGAAGAATTTTGCATGTGCTAACTTGTGTGTGATGTCATCTAGAGTTGGTAAACTGTAGTGTTCTCGCATGATTTCTCTGTTTAAATCTCTTGGATCAATGCATATTCTTAAAGCACCTGAGTTTTTCTTTTCTACTGCAATCATTGAACTAACCCACTCAGTGGGCTCATCTACTTTTTCCAGCACTCCTAAATTTACCATGCGATCTAGTTCCTTCTTGGTGAATGAATTACTGGATGTGCATCTGGTTTTAGTTTAATGCGGCATTCACCAGGCAAACAACCTAGCCCTTGAAACACATCTGAAAATAGTTCCTCAACTTATTGCTTAGATAAACCTTTGCTATACTGATCAACAGTCATAACTATTTTTATAAGATTTAGCTGTTTGCAGGCACTTAACTCTAAAACAGGCTTTGCTGGGGTGTTTATAATATAAAATTCCAAATTAACGGCTAGATTATGAGTTTTGCGTTATGAGTAAAAAAGCAGCGTTAAGGCTCATAACGCTGTTTTTTTACTACCGCTGCTATTACGAGTCTTGTAGGTACAGCTGTCCCGCACACTTTTTTTGCCATAATCAACTTACGCAATTTGCTTATAGTCTTTTTTCAATGGGACTTCCATTGCCCCGATATTACAAGCTTTTTTATTTTAGGCCAAAAAGTGAGCGGTACAGCCTATCCTACAAGATTCGCAACGCATTCTAAAGTCAGTAGTTATGAGTTTTACACTACAAAGCCGTAGCATAAAACTCATAACTAAAGTGCTAAAAAGTACACTAACAAACACCCATAAACTACCTATTAACCCCTAAACTGAGGCCCTCCCGCATCGCAAACACTAAAAGAAAATTATTATTCCCTAATCTGCCGCTTCGGACATCACCTCCACTAGAATAAACATATTAACCCCTAAACCGCCACACTCCTGCCTCGCAAACACTAGTTAAATATTATTAACCCCTAATCTGCTGTCCCTACCATCGCTGCCACCTACCTAAATTTATTAACTCCTAATCTGCCACCCCCAACGTTGCATGCCACTATATTATATTTATTAACCCCTAAACCTAAGTCTAACTCTAACCCTAACACCCCCTAACTTAAATATAATTCAAATAAAGCTAATTAAAACCTACTATTAATTACTAAATAATTCCTATTTAAAACTAAATACTTACCTGTAAAATTAACCCTAAGCTAGCTATTATATAACTAATAGTTACATTGTATCTAGCTTAGGGTTTATTTTTATTTTACAGGCAAGTTTGTATTTATTATAACTAGGTAGAATAGTTAGTAAATAGTTATTAACTATTTACTAACTACCTAGCTAAAATAAATACAAATTTACCTGTAAAATAAAACCTAACCTAAGTTACACTAACACCTAACACTACAGTACAATTAAATAAATTACCTAAATTAAATACAATTAAATAAATTAAATGCAATTACCTAAATTACAAAAACAAACAAACACTAAATTACACAAAATAAAAACAAATTACAAGATATTTAAACTATTTACACCTAATCTAATAGCCCTATCAAAATAAAAAAGCCCCCCCTCCCCCCCAAAAAAAACCCTAGCCTAAACTAAACTACCAATAGCCCTTAAAAGGGCCTTTTGCGGGGCATTGCCCCGAAGAAATCAGCTCTTTTACCTGAAAAAAAATACAAACAACCCCCCCAACAGTAAAACCCACCACCCACACAACCAACCCCCCAAATACAACCCTAACTAAAAAAAAACTAAGCTTCTCATTGCCCTGAAAAGGGCATTTGGATGGGCATTGCCCTTAAAAGGGCATTTAGCTCTATTGAAGCCCAAAGCCCTAACCTAAAAATAAAACCCACCCAATAAACACTTAAAAAACCTAACACTAACCCATGAAGATCCACTTACAGTTTTGAAGATCCGACATCCATCCTCAACAAAGCCAGGAGAAGTCCTCATCGAAGCAGCAAGAAGTCCTCAACGAAGCCGGGAGAAGTCTTCATCCAAGCCGGGAGAAGTTGTCCTTCAGACGGGCAGAAGTCTTCATCCAGATGGCATCTTCTATCTTCAACCATCCGGCGCGGAGCGGGTCCATCTTCAAGACATCCGGCGCGTAGCATCCTCTTCTTCCGACGACAACCCGACGAATGAAGGTTCCTTTAAGTGACGGCATCCAAGATGGCGTCCCTTAGATTCCGATTGGCTGATAGAATTCTATCAGCCAATCGGAATTAAGGTTGAAAAAATCCTATTGACTTATGCAATCAGCCAATAGGATTGAATTTCAATCCTATTGGCTGATCCAATCAGCCAATAGGATTGAGCTTGCATTCTATTGGCTGATTTGTGTAATTTAATGTTTGTTTCTTTTTGTAATTTAGGTAATTGCATTTAATTTATTTAATTGTATTTAATTTAGGTAATTTATTTAATTTTAGTGTAGTGTTAGGTGTTAGTGTAACTTAGGTTAGGTTTTATTTTACAGATAAATTTGTTTTTATTTTAGCTAGGTAGTTAGTAAATAGCTATCTTAGGGTTTATTTTACAGGTAAGTATTTAGTTTTAAATAGGAATAATTTAGTTAATAATAATAATTTTATTTAGATTTAATTAAATAATATTTAAGTTAGGGGGGTGTTAGGGTTAGGGTTAGACTTAGGTTTAGGGGTTAATAACTTTATTATAGTGGCGGCGACGTTGGCAGCGGCAGATTAGGGGTTAATACATTTAATAGGCTATGTGGGCTATGGCGGTTTAGGGGTTAATAATTGAGTTATTACTTGTGGTGTGGGTTTGATGGGGGATATAGGGGTTAATAGTTTACATAGGCATATTGCGTTGTGGGGGGTTGACGGTCTAGGGGTTAATACATTTAATATTAGTAATGAGAGGGATATAGGAGTTTTACGTGTCAGGCTTATTTTTGGGAGGCAGATTAGACTTTTACGGGAGATTTGTTATTTTCTTTACTTTTCTTAGGCGCCGGCAGTTTCTAAAGTGCTGTAAGTCACTAGAGACTCCAGAAATTTGTAGTTACGCTCATTTCTGGACATCGCTAGTTTATCCGACTTACAGTACTTTATGAACTGCCGGCGCCGTATATGTAATACCCCGATGTGCAAGGTGAAATTACGGGCGGCACAGGATCCCACGCTTGCGCCAAAACCTGCGCCGTATATGTGATCGCTTCCCCTGTATTCTTAGTGTGTTACCACATTTAGTACAGCTTCTGTAAAGAGTTTGCTCTGTACAATCCTGCAGGTTATTTGCTTTTCTGCTATGAATCAGATTACTTTTACTTTTACTTTGCACCATGTGTAAGACTTCTGTGTCTGTGTCACTATGAATTAACTGCATGTGAGCTCTGGATGTTTCATATGCTCTAGCTATTTTTACTGCAGAGTTTATGGTTAGATCCTCTTCTAGCAGTAATTTTTCTTGTACTTCTCTAGAATTTGATCCCATCACAATTCTATCTTTTATCATATCATCACAGTCATGAAAGGCACAGTCTTTAGCTATGAGATGTAGCTGTGTGACCCCCTCATCTATAGATTCGGTTTTACCCTGATGTCTTTCATAAAACACTTTTTCTTGTACAGTTATGTTTTTCTTAGGATTACAGTATGCCTTACATTTCTCAAATAATACATTGGGATCCTTTTTTACCTTCAGCAGATATAGCTCCACTTGCACTCCATGATCTGCAAATATCTTTGCCTTTCTCTCCAATGCAAATGAGAAACTGTGCAGACTTCTGCTAATGTGTCCATTTGTCAGCATCAGGGCCAGCAAATAATAATTCCATGAGCTCTCTCCATCTTGTCCAGTGCTCACATGCATTGCTTTTATCAAAGTCCATAGGAGGCACTTGCTGTCTGCTTGCAGCCATGACAAACTTAAATAAATCTGTTTACTTCTGACACCATGTAAAGATCTCATGTTATAGAATGTACAGAACTCATGAATTCACCATTATTCAACTTCAAGAGCTTTTTATTAACTGAAGATAACACACCCATTTCATTGTTATATCTCATGCTTGTCCCTAGTGTTAGAATATATGAACTGCAACAAATATAAACAGCAACAACTGGAACAAACCATTATGATATATTCAATACACCAGACTCCCGATGCTGCTGTTTTGTTTGTATTGGGAACCCCAGTGAATGTCTTAGCAGCCAGGGGGTCTGCATGCTAAGACCATCCAGGGGAGAGTTAAGGTTTAAAACAGGCTCTCTGCAGGGAATATATCTAGGAGAGCTGGTAACAATTCAGTCCTGCTTGTACTCATTTGGAATTCAGTCCTGCTTCACCACAGATACATATTTTATTTCTGCGTGTTGATGCTGGGCAGTACATGAAAAGTGCTGCCCATGCTGTATTGAGCATTGGTATCCTTCAGGGGGGATATCCAGTGAGGGAGGGATTATAAAGAAAAACTGCCCTGACTAGTTAATTGGTGTCTGCTATGAAGCATAGTACAGGGCAGCACTTTCCATGCACTGCCCTTCTCTTCCATTTGGCTGGATGGCTATTCCACCATGCATCCACTACCCTCTCGGTAATGTACCTTGGTGTCCTTCACTAAGGTCTGAACTTTGGAAAATGTCCGCCATAGCCTTGGCCTGTGCCTAACCCTGGCTATGTGAAGAACATTGAAATGTGAAATATTAATATTTCATGTTGGGATAGAGCACTTGAGAAAACACGATCGGGTTTGCGCAACTTGGGTGTTCCATTGAAGTCTATGGGGGAATATGTTAACACAGTTGCGATATTCCAAGTTCAAATTGTAATATGTACACTACCCAACATGCCCAAAAATCTTACTTCTAGCAGAGTTAATGCATGAGCGGGATCACAAACTACCGCTTCACTTGTTATCTAGCTCTTAATTGGTTTCACTGCTCTTTTTATAGCCTTTCACTGTGATTCACCCTTGTATAATTGTGTGTCTCCTGGCAGAATTGTAACTTCAGCTCCTGTGGCCACAAAAGCTAGCAATTCTTGCGGTCTTTCCGGATTTCCTCACCACACCCTAATCTTTAAATATGGGCATCTGTCCTGGTAACTAATCGTATGTGTATTGTGAGTTCCAAGGAATGGCCAGCATTTCAATCTAATAGAGAGGGAACCATCCACCAACCTGCATCAATCAGTTTTTGCCCCATGGACACCTTCCCAAGCTTATCCCAGGGATACTGTAAAGGTGGGCTGAGGACAGTAGTGTAGTCAATTCTACTTCTTTCTCTCCTTGGTCCTCACTGTCTGTTTTGATTACCCTTTGTGTGGCTGCAGTTCAGTGAATTTCTGGTGTTTAAGAGCTTTCCAATTTTTTAACAACTCAGCTGTCGTTTTTTTATCTATAACTGCAGCCCTTATCATATATGTCCACATCTGTTTTCTAGACACTTTCATTTTCAAGTGAGTGTGTCCTACTCAGTCAGCTTGACTGTAGCTTGTGAAAAAGTTCTGTCTCTAATTCCCCCAATAGTGACATTAGACCGCATGCCTGGTGTATTCTGAAATCTCCCACTGTTCCTCCCAGCATAATCAGTAGTGGTGCTTTGTACACTGTTGTGGCAGTATTAATCACTCTCTGAATAATCCCCGGATTCATGTGTTACATGTCTGGTCCCTGCCAGTCTGCTGTCCTTGCATAAACCCCAGCACATGCAAATGTACTGAATAATGGGATGACACAGGAAATGTGAGAAATTATCATTTTTATTGAAAACTTATCCTAAACAAAGCAATACTTTAGGCAATACTTAGCTTTGATGGTTAATGGCTTGTTAGTTGCTAAAGATAGCAAACAATGGCAGGGAAGAGGATAACAGTCGTCACACACAGCAGAAACTTCATCTCATCAGGTAACAAACAAACTTTGTAGAAGATGTCCAGCCTAGTCTCGTCTTAACAGGAACAGTCCAGGTTCAAAACTGTGATGATAACCAAAAGCAACACTAAGCCAAACTTTCAGTCTGCATTCTCTCTCCTTGCAGGGTGCCAGAGAGTTGCAGCTTGGCCACAGTTCCTTGCCCCCCTTCCACTGAAGGGCTATTTGTAATTTAGTGTAGGGTAGGGCTTTTTTTATTTTGGGGGCTTTTTTATTTTGTTAGGGGGATTAGATTAGGTGTAATTAGTTTAAAAATCTTGTAATTTGTTTATTATTTTCTGTAATTTAGTGTTTGGATTTTTTTGTACTTTAGATAATTTTATTTAATTGTATTTAATTGTATTTAATTTAGGTTTATGGAAATAATTTAATTGTAGTGTAGTGTTAGGTGTAATTGTAACTTAGGTTAGGTTTTATTTTACAGGTAAATTTGTATTTATTTTAACTAGGTAGTTAGTAAATAGTTAATAACTATTTAGTAACTATTCTACCTAGTTAAAATAAATACAAACTTGCCTGTAAAATAAAAATAAATCCTAAGATAGCTACAATGTAACTATTAGTTATATTGTAGCTAGCTTAGGGTTTATTTTATAGGTAAGTATTTAGTTTTAAATAGGAATTATTTAGTTAATGATAGAAATATTTATTTAGATTTATTTAAATTACATTTAAGTTAGGGGTTGTTAGGGTTAGGGTTAGACTTGTTTAGGGGTTAATAAATTTAATATAGTGGCGGCGACATTGGGGCCAGCAGATTAGGGGTTAAAAAATGTAGGTAGGTGGCGGCGATGTAGGGGGGGCAGATTAGGGGTTAATAAGTATAATGTAGGTGGCGGTGGTCTAGGGGGGCAGATTAGTGGTTAATAAGTATAATGTAGGTGGTGGTGTAGGGGAGGCAGATTAGGGGTTAATAAGTATAATGTAGGTGGCGGTGGGCTCCGGGAGCGGCGGTTTAGGGGTTAAACACTTTATTTTGTTGCGGCGGGGTCTGTGAGCGGCTGTTTAGGGGTTAATACATTTATTAGAGTTGTGGTGGGCTTCGGGAGTGGCGGTATAGGTGTAAAACAGTATAGTATAGTGTGGGTGTTTAGTGACAGGGTACCAAAAAATCTGGGAAAAAGCCGAAGAGCAGCGAAATCGATGACTGTTAGTTAACAACAGTCCACAGTCCACAGCACAGCGTTTTGACAGCTTTTTTGGTAACTTTGGAGAATGTATTCAGGTCCGCGGCAGCGATGTTAGGCAATCTTAGGCAAGCGTATTTGTGCCGTTGAATGCAAGTAAGTTGACGGCTTGATAAGTAGATGCCAATATGTCAAAGTTCCTCATTATCATAAGAAAACGAATTCCTTTAAGTCACTTCATGCAGGCATTTTGTCTATAATCACCACTTTACCTATGTTACTAAATTTACTTCTGCTAGAATACCTCTTTAAGTGAACTAGGGCTGTGAAATTTGAAATCTAGAATTCAAATACTCCTCCCAGGTAGTTACTATTGACTGATATAAATCTAAATAATGATGTTTCATGTAATAAAACTCTTCTAGTTGTATCGAACGGCTACATTATTGTAGCCATTCAGCTATTTATGGAGCCTCAGTATCTTTCCAATGCTTAGCAATTAGAATCTTAAAGCTATTACTTGCTATAGCCACAAGTTTACCTAGTGCGATGTATATGGGCGACTAACCCCCTACACCTCCAGCATTTCACATCAGCAGGCCTAATCTTATAAATTTTACCACATCGAGGGGTCATATACCATCTGTGAAGGATCTTAAGATTTAGTTCCAAATATTTACTGGAAACAGAGGATTTCTTCACAGATTGGAAGATATGTAGCGCATCAGTATAAGAAATATCTGTGCCTAGTTCCATCTGTCTATATAATATTGTACCACCCCCTCCTCAGGTTTTTTTAAATAAAGAATAGATAAATGATAAAATATGTCTCATTGGTATTACTCTTTGACAAAGGGATCCATACGGAGTCAATGACCTTAACATATTCCGTTTTTGCGGGTGAGAGGACACATATGTATAACACTGATGGTAAAAGAACCAATTATTAAACATCATAAAGCCCTCGGCGACTAATTCTCATTTTGTCTGTATAGTTGTTTCATTACCTACATGACACACCAAGAGCGTCCTAATTGTTAACTCTTTCATTCTTCCTGGCATACCCATACCCGGAGGGAAATCTTTGTTATTTAGTAAAGATGTCAGTGGGGAATATTTAGAGGAGAAGTTAGGATATTCTACTATTGTCTTTCCCCAGACTGAAAAGGTTTCTTGCATAATATGTGTAACGGTTAGCCTATTTATAGCCCCTGGTGTCCAGCATGCAGCTCCTAAATGAGGGGAGCCTGCTATCTCATGTTCTAATTTCACCCATATTTTAGTATCATAATTTATAAACCAATCTACTATTCTTTGTAGATGTATAGCCTTTCTATATACATCCAGATCAGGGACTCCAAGACCCCTCTTATTCATAGTCTGACACATAAGCTTTCTATTGATTCAAACATGACGTTTATCCCAAAGAAACTCAAAGAGTTTCTTATGCAGAGACGGTAGATAGGAAGAAGGTAATGGAATTGGTAGTGTCTGAAGCAAATACAAAATTTTAGGAAGAATTATCATTTTAAATGCATTTATTCTCCCCAACCATGTCAGATGTTTGCTCTTCCAGGAGCATAAGGTATCAAGAAAAGAAGACAATAAAGCCTTATAATTCGCTGTGAACATATCATCTATTGTAGGTGCTAAATAGACCCCCAAATATTTTAATAATCTTGTTTGCAATCAAAGGGGCAAAGATTTTGAACTACTTCTTTATTCCTGCTACTCAGTGAGATAAATGTAAAAGTTTTGATTCCCAACATATGGTTTACTGTATTGTTATATATTTTATCTTACTTTCTTTTATTTCATTTGTTGCATTTAATTAAGCCATCTTTATTCCCTCTCTGTTTTATTTTTTCTTATTTTCTTTTACTCCTACACTGTCAGCGTCTTTTTATGAACACTTAAGGTACAGGTGCTGTGGTTTTACCCTCAGTGGGTCATAATTACACCTTGAGGAACTAATATGTACCATTTAGGGGTAAATAAGATACGAATATGTTTACAACTGTCAAAGGGTCCAAGTCTGTACCATTTAGTCCCCCCCAAAAAATGTACATTCACTCATGTGACCCCAAAAGGTTGAGGGAAATTGGTGGTTCAAGGCTGCCAAAACCTGTAAGTGCATATACAGTAATTTGTTCCTAGACATTGTGTAACACAGCGCCATCTTTTTGGTAATAGGTTCATCACCAAAATGTGTTTTGGGGAAAAAGACATTTGTATATATTTTGTTCATATATGCAAATGCATGGTTGTGAGTTTTATCGTTAATGCCTCCCCTGAATCCTCCTTCCTTTTGTTAGTTATATTGTATTATTATGATGTTATCTTTATGTTTTCTCTATGTTTATGTTTTATGTGGAGCGTGCCCTCATAAGTTAAATGGTGTGTTGTTAGAGTCTAGTCCTGAGTGAAATAAAGCATTTTGAGTACCTCCTTTTGGAACAGTTGGTCTGCCTGGTTCTTTAAGAAGCAGAGTATTAGGGCCTGCTTTCTGACTACACTTTCCAAAATCATCAAACTTCAGTGTCCCTACTGCAAGTTTTTTGTTTATTTTTATTTTTTATTATAGTTTTTAAAGATAGACAAATACTTATATACTCTTCTTTCTGAGCAAGAGCACAGTATCTGAATGTATATTTGAATGTTATATAATTAATTTAATGGAACAGAATTTTGGCATTTTTAATATGCTGTGTTGAGTACAAATTTGCCATCATTAGGTACAAAGGGCTTGTCACTTGGGCAGTACCCTTAAAGGCCAAATTTGCACCAAATTTAAAGGTACATTATAGTACCATAGCACTGAGGTCCTATTTAGTCACTTAATGTACATATTTGTCTTTCAAAGGTACAATTTGCAAGGGTACCAATATGTTCCCATGTTAAAGGGTACAGAGGGGTGTACCTTTGAGGGTACTGCCCCAGTGACCAGCTGCTGTACCCCTAAAGGTAAATGTTTTGCACATTTGTTCTGACAGTGTAGTATTTTCCCTTGTTTGACTAGTTTTTCAATTATTTTTTGCAGTTCTCTTCTCCTCTGCCTTCCCATCATTCCTTGGTGTTTTCTGTGTCCTATCCTCTCTAACAGGTCTTCCCGCACAGGCACTTCAATGTATTTTTGTCTTTTGTCTTTGTTGTTTCTTTCTGCTACAGTTTCCATCCTGGTCCTACGTGTGTCCTTCACTATTTTCAGAGTGGTCCTTTGTTTTCCCACCCTTTTTTCTCAGACTGACATTCTAAAGAGATTTCCCCCACCTCCATTATTCTCAACACCTCCTCAGCTTCTTAATTGCTCATTTTTCTAACATTTACATTTTTATTAAGTAAGAAAGTATTTTGTTCTACTTTCTGAAATTTGTGCTGTCCCCACTAGTGTCTCCCTTTATTACTTTACAGGGTCAGCTTTATTTCTTCTTACACATTACAATAATTATGTCTGCTTTCCTCGCATTATATTTCTAATCATATACAATTTTTAAATGCTATTTTATCTTTACAGGTTTTTTCCCTTTGGGTCGTCAGAATTTTTTATTATGTCTCATTTAGATAAGAGTGATCGTTCTTTGGCAGAGCAAGCTGTCCATAAGATGACTCCTTTTTCTTTTCCTAATTATTAAAATAATTACTAATTATTACTAAAATAAAAATGGGCACTTTGTTTTACTTCCTTGCAATCTGATATTTCTCATGCATCAAGGAAATGATTTATCTAAGGTGTGTCCTTCTGACAAAGATAAAGGGGCTCATAGTTATATGCAGACACCCATAACACTGCTACACTGCTAAATGCAGGCAGTATTCTTGCGAGCAGGCAGATTTTTCAGGAACCAGAACCCCTTGTAATTGGAGAGCCACAAGTGAAGGCAAACTCTTCAAAATCTTAAAAGATTCGTCTCTGAAAATGTATTGGTTCATAAGAATTTTTATAATAAGCTTTTTTCCTCACCTTCAGAGGATTTTTAGGATATTGAATGTTTTTGAAATTACTAATAGGATATCTCCTATTATTATGACTTTGATAAATGCTTAGTATATAAATGCCATAAAACAGCCTATTAACAATATTCTTCCTAATCTCAAAACATTTTATAGACTTTTTTGGAAACTCATTGTTTAAACCTGAGAGCATTAAACACCCCATGTCCTTAGAGTGGTAACCCTCACAGACGGTTTCAGGGTAAACTGAAAGGCTACTCAAAACTTGTCAAGATACCTTGACACCACTGGCCCTATGGCAAACATATTTTACCTTTCTTAAGAGGCTATTTCTACAAATTCTTAATTGGATCCCTCCATTATTCAGAAGTGGATTAAGAGAGCAATTATATTTGTTGGTAATGTTAATAAAGCTATAACTTTTAAAGACAAAGGTCCATTCCTAGACGGATGGATCCTAAATGATCATATTTTACTAGTAATGACACATCTGATGACCCAATGGTCTTTTAATTGGGGAAGCCTATATACATAGGCTTATAATTGTGCAAAAACATACACCTTGTTATCAAAGATAACAAAGACTACAGGACTGGGAAATGTAGGAACTATATCCCAGCCATCCCACTCATAATTCCAGGTCCCAATATATTAATTACAAGCTGCAAGCTCAACCATTATTTCAACTATTTGGCGCCCACAGGTCTAAGAGGATTCAAGTAATTTTTCTATTACCTCCTTTTCCCAATTATTGCTTAAACGGCATAAGTGGCAGATTCATTGACTTTTTGTTAAATTATTAAAAGGACAGTCTTCTCCAAAATATAGATAATGCCTTTACTGCCCATTCCCCAGCTTTGCACAACCAACATTGTTATATTAATATACTTTATAACTTTTAAACCTCTAAATGTCTGCCTGTTTCTAAGCCCCTGCAGACTGCTTTTATCTTAGGGCATTTTTATAGCTTTTTACAGAAAGACACTGCTTGTTCATGTGTGTCATATAGATACCTATATAACAGATCCAATCCACCTCACAGACAATACCGTCTATTCACATGCAATAATATTTTATGGCAATGTAGTTGCCTTCCCTTTTGGCCTATCCTCAGCCCTGTGGATCTTTACCAAAATATTAAAACCAGTTGTTGCCTGAGTCAGACTGAGAGGAGCAGAAAAACAAGGGAAAAGTCACTTAGATAGAGAGTAACCACGGTGAAGTGTGTCAATCCACTTGAGAGCAGTGTGTTAGTCAGCTAGCTCCCAAAATCACAATGTGTGTAATGTTTGGAAATTCACAGGATTGAATGACCAGGTCCAGTGAGTATTCCCTACCTCAAACTTAGACCGGTGAGGTTCATATACCTCCGCTGGATGCACAAATATAAAAATGCAAACACACTAGATGTCTAGTGAATATAATGAATATATATATGCCAAGAGTCCACAACTCATACCTGTGTGCTGCTGGATCCTGAGCGACAGTCCATTGTGGTAGAATATCAGTCCTCCTTATTATGTATTGGACATGTAATTCAATCGGTATCCAGCTCCTGCGGTAAACCTGAGTGAACTCTGACGGCTGCGGTGGGTAGCTCCTCCTTCCGTTTGTATCCCAGGTGAAGGGCGTGATAATGCGGTCAGGTTGAATTGGTGCAATACCTTGCTGCTGTGCTACACTATGGGCCGGTCAAATGCGAACAAGGAATGAAAAAAGGAGCACAAGCAGCGGTTTCAATGCACATAACATTTATTTACAAATGCCAAACATAGCGCCAAGGCGCTCAAAGTGAAGAAAAGAAAAACAACACGTTTGTCAAACAGAACAAAATCGTGAGAGGGGATAACACACCCCGGGGTAAATACTGACAAAAATCAATAGGACTAGCTTAAAGAAACAGGTATACGCGTTTCAGCTTACAGCCTTACTCATTACCTGACTAAAACACAATGAGGTGAACTTAAAAACAGTAGCTAGTCATCCTATTGGTAGATGGGAACACTCCCATTAGTTAATCCTCCAATGGAACGATTGGATTGTGTAGCTATGATCAACTAGGACAGCAAGGAAATATGCACTGTTTACGGCTCACAGTGAAACGTATGGAACAAGAATAGAAATGTAAATAAATAAACAAATAAACATAAACTTGAATATAAATATAAACAGTTCTAATGCATTATATGTAGCATAAATCTAATAAATATAGACAATTTAGATTAGCAAACATGACATAATAATTGTTGATATACTCAATTCCGACCAGAGAGAGTATAAAAGAACCCCGGACCCAGCCGAAAACATTTGAGTTGCTGGGAAACTGCTCCATCGTTGCTGAAACAAAAATACAAATATACAGGTGGTTTAAGCACAGAATAAATGTCGTTTGCAACCAGATTATACAACTTATATAAATATTGAGCTATAGTGACCAGACCCTAGGCATACTATACATACATTATAATTATGCCAATAGTGCTATTAGCCTGAAAAAATATATATGTATAGTACGGTCAATATTGTCTATAGATAAAAAAGTGCTCTAATTATATGCATTCCTTAACAGACAGGTCAGCATCTGCTGACCTGTCTGTTAAGGAATGCATATAATTAGAGCACTTTTTTATCTATAGACAATATTGACCGTACTATACATATATATTTTTTCAGGCTAATAGCACTATTGGCATAATTATAATGTATGTATAGTATGCCTAGGGTCTGGTCACTATAGCTCAATATTTATATAAGTTGTATAATCTGGTTGCAAACGACATTTATTCTGTGCTTAAACCACCTGTATATTTGTATTTTTGTTTCAGCAACGATGGAGCAGTTTCCCAGCAACTCAAATGTTTTCGGCTGGGTCCGGGGTTCTTTTATACTCTCTCTGGTCGGAATTGAGTATATCAACAATTATTATGTCATGTTTGCTAATCTAAATTGTCTATATTTATTAGATTTATGCTACATATAATGCATTAGAACTGTTTATATTTATATTCAAGTTTATGTTTATTTGTTTATTTATTTACATTTCTATTCTTGTTCCATACGTTTCACTGTGAGCCGTAAACAGTGCATATTTCCTTGCTGTCCTAGTTGATCATAGCTACACAATCCAATCGTTCCATTGGAGGATTAACTAATGGGAGTGTTCCCATCTACCAATAGGATGACTAGCTACTGTTTTTAAGTTCACCTCATTGTGTTTTAGTCAGGTAATGAGTAAGGCTGTAAGCTGAAACGCGTATACCTGTTTCTTTAAGCTAGTCCTATTGATTTTTGTCAGTATTTACCCCGGGGTGTGTTATCCCCTCTCACGATTTTGTTCTGTTTGACAAACGTGTTGTTTTTCTTTTCTTCACTTTGAGCGCCTTGGCGCTATGTTTGGCATTTGTAAATAAATGTTATGTGCATTGAAACCGCTGCTTGTGCTCCTTTTTTCATTCCTCAGACTGAGAGGAGTCTGTCCTCTCATTTACATAGACTATAGCGTCATCATGGATCAGGATCTTGCCACACTCTTTAAATCACATAAACCTCACCATTCATTTGTTGGAAGCTCTAGGTTTTCTCATTGACAGGGAAAATCTGTTTATATTCCAACAAAGAATTTTGATTTCTCTTGGGTTTCACCTAAACAACATGCATTCCATCCTCAGCTTTCCACGGACAAAATAAAAGTATAAAAGGAAATTGTCTATAGAATCACATCTTTCCATTTCAACTTTGGTCTGAATCATAGGGTTGCTCTTACCCTTGATTCCAGCTCCATTATCAAGATCTTCAACAATTAAGAATGCCCCACTTCCACAAATGATGTTCCTATTTGCACCCCATTTCTCTGTCACATTGGGGATATGGCTGTACCTCACTGACAAGGTCCAAAGGAGGCTGAGATGATCGTCTTGGGTTGCCATGTTCCTTGTTCAGAGGAGTATTGCCTGGTATTTTGGGACTGGACTGACCTTTTCTGGCCGGATAAGGCTGATATACTTCAGGAAATTTCTCCTCTGTGAAAAGCACACCTGGGCCAAAAATAGCTACTCCAAAGTGGTAATCAGGCCATAGAACAAGCCACTGAGCTGTAGTTCATTGCTGGCATATTGCTTATCAGTCTAATTATTTACACAAAGGGGCCTATCTATCAAGCTCCGAAAGGAGCTTGATGGCCCGTGATTCTGGCGAGTTTTCAGACTCACCAGAAACAGCAGTTATGAAGCAGCGGTCACAAAGACCGCTGCTCCATAACCCTGTCCGCCTGCTCTGAGCAGGCGGACAGGAATCGCAACAATTCAACCCGATCGAGTACGATCGGGTTGATTGACACCTCCCTGCTGGCGTCCCATTGGCCGCGAATCTGCAGGGGGCGGCATTGCATCAGCAGCTCTTGTGAGCTGCTGGTGCAATGTTAAATGTGGAGAGCAATACGATGTCTTGCTGACCTGATCAGCGATGTCTTGCGGACCTGATACGCACTGTCGGATCAGGTCCGCAAGAC
Organism: Bombina bombina; assembly: GCF_027579735.1. NCBI lineage: Eukaryota > Metazoa > Chordata > Amphibia > Anura > Bombinatoridae > Bombina > Bombina bombina. The sequence continues at coordinate 1,146,617,111 of NC_069499.1, read as the reverse complement.
ATTTCTTAAATATGCCTCAAAGTCTTCTTATTAAAGTTATCTTTTTTCTCACTGTTTACTCAAACACCAATACATAGAATAATGGAAAATGAAAATTTTAGTATCTCTCTCTGTAACATCCCCACACACACACTTGGGGCATGATTTCATCTAACCCTTCTAGTTTTTCTATAATTAGTATTACGAACATTTTCAGTATAGGTGGGGATGCAACAGACAAAATCAGATGTTTCATATGAAAAAATAAAGGTAAAGGAACTGTTTGAAAACAATGTAATACACTCCAGCAGGTGAAATAGATCATTGGAACACATTAAAAGAGAGAAAAACTTACATTATACTGTCCCTTTAAGAGGCTTTCTTATTAGGGGCAGGGGTAACCCTGGACTACAAAACTTAACAAAGTTTATTAACAACAGGATAGTTTACTAAATTACTATAAACGTTAGTCATTTTTTGTGCAGATCTTTTACAATACAGACAGTGCTTAATTGCTTATATACACCCTGCATACAAAAAAATACTTTTGTGGCTCTTTAAAAATTAGAAATGGCCGAGCAAAAGGTCTAAACCTAATGAAATATTTGTCTTTTCTTGTTTTACAGACTCAAGGATATTGGGATGACATTACTATAGGGCCAACTGACGATTATCTTCCTTCAGATTATTACAATACAATCCCACAACTTTGTAATACACAGGATATTTGGCAATTTGGAAGCATTTACCTTCCATGTGTGTACTCCTTCATATTTCTGTTTGGCATGCTTGGCAATGCTTTGGTTCTCTTAACCTATGGCTTCACAAGAAAGATAAAATCCATGACTGATGTCTATATCATTAACCTAGCAGTAGCTGATATCCTTCTGCTTACAACTATTCCTTTTGTAGCTACAGATGCTGTCAGTGGGTGGGTGTTTGGCAATGCAATGTGCAAGTGTGTCCAGGGCTTGCATTCTATTGACTTCTACAGTGGATTTATATTCTTAACTTGCATTAGTGTGGACCGGTACATTGAAATTGTTCAAGCAGTGGAGGCTCACAAAATGCGCCACAGGACCATCCACTACAGCAAGTGGGTGTCCATAATGGTCTGGATAGGGTCCATATTGCTCACCACCCCTCAGTTTATTTACAGCAAATCTGTATTAAAGGAAGGTTGGTATATTTGCAAGATGATATTCCCAGAAAATGTCACCACCACTGTAAAAGGAATTAGCAATTTTTCACAGATCATCCTTGGTTTTGTTATCCCCTTCTTTGTCATGGTATTCTGCTACTCAGTAATAGTCAAAACTTTAATGTCCTCCAGGAGCTTTGAGAAGCACAAGGCCCTTAAAGTCATATTCTCCTTAGTGATAGTCTTTGTGGTCTTTCAGTTCCCATACAGTCTTGTAACTTTATTAGAGACCACAGACTTACTTGGAAGTAAGCAGATGCCCTGCATGGAGAGCAGACATAAAAACATTGCCCTCATTGTCACGAGCAGTCTTGCATATATTCGATGTTGTCTGAACCCCATCCTCTATGCGTTTGTTGGTGTAAGGTTCAGAAAAGATGTCCTAACTCTGCTGAAGAATATTGGCTGTATCTCTTGGACCAGACACATCAAGTACTGTAGTTCAGTAAAACCTCGTCAAAACCCAGCAGCGATGGATACATCTAGCTTCTATTTGTAGATGTCTCTGAGAAAATAAAATATCCTTTTCACCAAATACATTTCAAAATATTAAAGTAAAGTTGATCTGTAAAAAAAAAATATATACAATTAGAATTACTTTTTATGTTTTATTCAGATGCTTTAATCATTTTTCTTTAAGGTTATTCTCTCTTTTGGACTTATTTTAAGGTTTGTGTAAGGATTTACTATGAGACGTGTGTACAGAAAATTGATTGTAGTTAATGACGGCTTTAATTGTCCTATGTAATGCATTATTAAAGGTCAGATTTTCAGAAAAACCTTGTTGTTTTCTTTCTTACAGTTCAAAACACTATAGCTTAGAAAATTTCATATTCAAATAGTTAACATAATGATATGATGGTGCTCCAGTAAACTAACTACAAGGACTTGTCTTTTGCAGTAAAAAAATAAAAATTAGATTCATAGGGGCCGATTTATCAAGGGCCGAATAGCCCCTGATGCCTCTATTTCCGCGCAAGCCTTCAGGCTCGCCAGAAATAGCAGTTATGTAGCAGCGGTCTTAAGACTGCTACTCCTTAGTCCTTAACTGGTCCGTCACCTCTGAGGCTGCGGACATCACCAGAACTGCTTGTGCCGTATGCTCTCGGCATTCAGCGATGTCTGTCAGACATGATATGCTACAGCGTATCATGTCGGACAGACATTAATAAATCGGCCCCTTAGTCTTTTTAGTCTTCTTCACATAGACCCACATATTTGCTGCTCACAATAAAGCCCTACATTTTTCATATAAATTAAGATTGTGCACGCAAATTCGTAATGAAACGCAGATATTTGTTTTGTTTTCATGAGATGAATATCCAAACGAGGGCACCAATTTAAAGAAAACAAACAAATACTGCTGAAATTTGTCAGTATTCATTTCCTATAAATTAGCTTTTAAGGGTGAAAAAAAGTGGTGGGATTCCTAAAATTTAGAAATTGTAAAGGTTTTGTATTATAGAGTTTTCAGAGAACCTGTTGCTAACATTTTGGAATTCCACCGGAATCTGACTACTGGTTAAATACTTACCTGCAGCACACTGCAGAGCTGTGCTAATCCCGACCCTTATTCACAGGCACTGGTATCCGCAACTCTAGGCCTCCTATTAGTGCGGCCTGGGGCTCTATGAAGAAGGGTCGGGATTAGCGCAGCTCTCCAGTGCGCTAGAGGTAAGTATAAGGCGACAGGTGAACTATTTCATCTGTAGCAAAGGAACACTTCCATTTGTTTACTGAAAATTAATATAAATGTTCTCCGAATATTCAGTATTTGCCTTGTTTACAACAATATTAAATAGTGCAGCACAAGAATATTCAGAAAAACTATTTTGGGACTCAGCAGATTCAAACTATACCATTCTTTTATGATTATATCATGACATGTAAGAAACCAACAACAAAAGTGAAAAAACAAAATGTTTTTTTAATTACATTTTTTATAAACAAGGTTAAAAAAAAAAAAAAAAGGTTTATGGACTTTAAAACAATTTTAAGTGCCTAGACCCCTTCATTAGAAAAAAAAATGTGTGTTTTAAAATGTATTTCTTTTTTTTTAAATTTGTGCTTTCATTTTATACCCCAAGACACACAGGTGATTGTGATAGCCTTTCAAATGGTGGGTTTTTGGGGTTGAGGGCTTATGGGAACTGAGATCGAGGGATTTGAATATTTACACCAAATCCAACTCCTTTAAAGTGAAGGTCAATTTTGAGCAATGAGTGCCGGTTTTTAAAAATACTTTTAAAAACAGGGGCACTTTCATTGATAAAAGTTTACATTGCACCGGATTTGTAGAAATACTTATTCTGCAAAGCCGGATCGATGATCCCCCGCCTTCTTCTTCCTGCTGTACAACCACAGCAGTGATGAAACTGTCTTCCTCCAATCACAGCTGGGCATCACAAGATGGACGCTCTGGGGTGCAAGCCATGATTGGAGGAAGCCGGTTTTGTAATTTCTGACGTCAGTACAGAGGAACTGAGGCTGGGATCGGCGATCCGGCTTTGCAGAAGTAAAAGGTAAGTATTTCTTCAAATCCGGTGCAATGTAAATTTTCATCAATGAAAGTGCCCCTGTTTTTAAAAGTATTTTTAAAAACCGGGCACTCATTGTTGAAAATTGACCTTCACTTTAAACCCCTTGTAGCTGCTCAGCACTTCCAAGTTTTCAGGGCTTGGTGATGTCACAACATACATGCGCCATCCTCGAATTCCCCCAGCACGGCAGAACCACTAGTCCACCAAGGATGCACGGATAAGTGCAGGGGGCCACAATGACCTCCAAAAGTGCCCCACCCCCAGATAACGGTACACATGCAGTCCTCATCCACACTAAATACATTGTGGCCGATTTATCAAATGCCGGGCAGACATGATTCGCTACAGCATACTCTGTCAGCATTTAACATTGCTGGTGAAATGCTTGTGCAATGCCGCCCCCGGCACATTCGTGGCCAATCGGCCGCTAGCAAGGGTTGTCAATCGATGGGATCTGGATGATTGCAGTCTGCCACCTAAAAGGTGGTGGAAGAGTTAAGGAGCAGCGGTCTTATGACTGCTGCTTCTTAACTTATGTTTCCGGCAAGTCGGAAACATCAGGGGTAGATTGCAGCATCCGCTGCTTGGTAAATCTACCCCATTGTGCGGATGACAACCACATGTCATCATCTGCTCATAAGGGGTTAAAGGGACATAAAACACTTTGAGATGGTAATATAAAAATGATAAACTGTATATAAATAAAAAAAACTCTGCAATATACTTTCATTATTAATTTTGTCCCTTTTTCCTGTAATTCCATTCTGAAATTTTGAGCTTTTCAGTTCCTGTTAGAAAAATGTGGATATAAAAACTAATACCCAACTTTCACACAAACCTGATCGCATATTCTCAAGTTCACTAACCCAACATGAAAATATGAATATTTCACATTTTAATGTTCTTCACATAGAATAATATGTTCTGTTTATTTATAAATACATATTTCTATAGATATCTGATGGTTCTTTGTACAATATATATTTATACCTATATATAGAGAGAATTATATATAGGTATATAAATATATACAGATATATATAGGAGTATCTATTTAGAAATACATACACCGAGATTACGAGTTTTGTGGTAACAGGGGTGCGTTGCTAACGAGCATTTTTTTTTCACCGCTCACTTAAGACAACGCTGGTATTACAGGTTTTTTTCAACCCGGCGTTATCCGCAAAATGGTGAGCATAGAGCCAAATTTAGCTCCACATCTCACCTCAATACCAGCGTTGCTTACGGTAGCGGTGAGCTGCTAAAACGTGCTCGTGCACGATTTCCCCATAGGAATCAATGGGGCAGAGCCGGCTGAAAAAAAACCTAACACCTGCAAAAAAGCAGCGTTCAGCTTCTAACGCAGCACCATTGATTCCTAAGGGGAAATACATTTTATGTCTACACCTAACACCCTAACATGAACCCCGAGTATAAACACCCCTAATATTACACTTATTAACCCCTAATCTGCCGCCCCGACATCGCCGACACCTGCATTATATTATTAACCCCTAATCTGCCGCTCCGGACACCGCCGCCACCTACATTATCCCTATGAACCCCTAATTTGCTGCCCCCAACATCGCAGACACCTACTTTTTTATTTATTAACCCCTACTCTGCCGCCCCCAATGTCGCCGCCACCTAACTACACTTATTAACCCCTAATCTGCCGCCGCCAACGTCGCCACCACTATAATAAATATATTAACCCCTAAATCTAAGTCTAACTCTAACCCCACCTAACTTAAATATAATTTTAAATAATCTAAATAAAATTACTACAATTAAATAAATTATTCCTATTTAAAACTAAATACTTACCTATAAAATAAACCCTAAGCTAGCTACACTATAACTAATAGTTACATTTGTAGCTATCTTAGGATTTATTTTTATTTTACAGGCAACTTTGTATTTATTTTAACTAGGTACAATAGTTATTAAATAGTTATTAACTATTTATTAACTTCCTAGTTAAAATAAGTACAAATTTACCTGTAAAATAAACCCTAACCTAAGTTACAATTACACCTAACACTACACTATCATTAAATAAATTAACTAAATTACCTACAATTAATTACAATTAAATTAAATAAACTAAAGTACGGGGAAAAAAAACTAAATTACAGAAATAAATAAAATAATTACAAGAATTTTAAACTAATTACACATAATCTAATCCCCCTAATAAAATAAAAAAGCCCCCCAAAATAATAAAAATCCCTAGCCTATACTAAATTACAAATAGCCCTTAAAAGGGCTTTTTGCGGGGCATTGCCCCAAAGTAATCAGCTCTTTTACCTGTAAAAAAAAATACAATACCCCCCAACATTAAAACCCACCACCCACACACCCAACCCTACTCTAAAACCCACCCAATCCCCCCTTAATAAAACCTAACACTACCCCCTTGAAGATCACCATACCGTGAGACGTTGTCAGGCTCTGTCAACTTATCAGCAACCTACAACAACTAGAGAGATAAAGGTGTTACAAAAAACTGACCTCAGCTGCTGAGATGTGAAAATTGGGTTTTGTTTCTGGGAGATGTGAGGGGAACAGATAAAACACCTAGATGGTGTTCTGATACCCATATACAACCAGAGTGTTAATATACTGGTTCACCAGTGAACTTTGGCTACATTAAGATAATTTAAGACCTTTGTAGTATAGTTTACTGGAAGAACCTTAAAAATTCAGTAACGAAAATTAGAGTTAAAATATGCCACTTAGTAAGAGACTTTAGCTGATCAAGTTAACTTAGATAGGAACGTTTTAGGCAAGGATTTATAAAGAGTAGAAGTTAGCATACGTATATGTACATTGTATTACCTTGTCCCCTTAGTTTGGATTATGGATAGAACTTCGGTAGTCAAATGGGCAGTGGAACAAAGCCCTGATGGTAGCGGAGCGGGAGCAGCAGCTAGCAATGTCCGTTGATCCGTGAAGCTGGCGTGTGACGTCACCGCGGATGGATACGAGGTCCGGTCGTCTTAGGTGGAAGTAGTTCCGTGCGAAGATCCGACACAGGCAGTTCAGGCAGCAAGGTAGCGCTTACACAGGGAGCGCTGCTGAGAGTAGTTTTAATTTAGATAAGGATAACTTGATCCAAAGAGAGTTGATAATTTCCTATACATCAGATGCAAGGCAGAGGCTGGACATAATGTAGGCACAATAATACCAAGCAAAAGAAAAAGGGCTGCTGGGAATTTATAGGGAGTGAACATGACCTTAATTGAAATTTAAAGGTACAAGTCAGAAAAAAAAGGAAAGTAAGTCCGGTTGGCAGAATGACATGCTGACAGGACCCCCCCCTCAAGGAGCAACTCCGGTGCTCAAGGTCTAGGGCGATCCGGTTTCCGACGATGAAACAGTGTGACTAATGTAGGAGCAGAAATGTTCGAAGCCGGTTCCCAGGAGTCATCATCCGGGGAGTAATTCTTCCAACGGACCAAATACTGAAGGGATCCGCGGAACCGTCTGGAATCTAGGATGGAATGGACCTCATATTCGGTATTGGGATCAATGATGACAGGAGGGTTCTGAGAGTGAGGCAGGGAATCCCTAAGAGCCCTGTAAGGTTTCAGCAGGGAGACGTGGAATGTGGGGTGAATCTTCATACTATCCGGTAGAGTAAGCCTGACAGCATTAGTATTGATGATCCGAAAGATAGGATAAGGTCCAACAAATAGAGGTGTAAATTTCCTGGATGGGGTGTTCAATTTCAGGTTCTTGGTAGATAACCAGACCAAGTCACCTATAGCATAGTCAGGAGAGGGTATCCTCTTTCTGTCGTAGTAAGATTTTTGGGTTTTCTTGGCCTCTTCAATAGCAGCTTTAATGGAGGTGAAGTTAGAAGAAATAAGATCCGAAAGTTCAGACACATTTGGTGAGGTAGTCTGGTTGTCAGGTAAGATTTGGAACTAAGGATGAAACCCGTAGTTGACAAAGAAAGGAGTCTTTTGGGTTGTAGAATGTATTGTGTTGTTGAAACAGAATTCAGCATATGGGATATGAGCGGACCAAGACAATGGTTGTGATGAGCAATAAGTCCTGAGGAATTGTTCAAGCCATTGGTTTGATCTTTCTGTTTGGCCGTTTGTTTGAGGGTGATATGATGTGGTGAGTTTTTTGTTTATAGAAAAACATTTGCAAAACTCTGACCACAATTTGCTAGAAAATTGGCTACCGCGGTCACTCAATATGCTGTTTGGGATACCATGATATTTGAAGACATGTTGGATGAGTAGTTGTATAGTTTCAGTTGCTATAGGGAGTTTATGGTATGGGATGAAGTGGGACATCTTACTAAAAAGATCAACAACGACAAGAATGGTAGTGTTGTTCCTTGATTTAGGTAAATCAACAATAAAATCAACAGCTATTTCTAGCCAGGGTCTACTAGGAGTAGGTAATGGAATCAACAAGCCATAAGGGTAGTGCTTTGATCTTTTGGAAATGGTACATTCCCTACAGGTAAGCACATGATTCTTGATGTCTTTTGATATACCAGGCCACCAATATGTTCTTCCTATAAGTTCCTGAGTCTTTTTAATGCCAGGGTGTCCTGCCATTTGAGACTCGAGGCACGATAGGAGTACCATCTGACGTAATGATGGGGGTATGTAGAGCTTATCCTGAAAGTAGTAGAGACCGTCTTGTCTTTTATTGAGGCACAAGGGTTTGTTGGTATCTTGTTGAAGTTCCTGTATAAGGAAGGGTTTTGATTCAATCACAAAAGAAACGAAATTCTCTGGAGGAATCACTGTGTCCTCTGGGGTCTGCGAGCGGATATAATTCGGAAGCCTAGATAGAGCGTCAGCTTTATGATTCTTATTGGTAGGTCGATATAAGATTTGAAAGTTGAACCTTGAAAAAAAAAGGTTCCATCTTACCTGTCTTGCAGAGAGAGTTTTTGTTGTTTTCAGATACTGGAGGTTACGATGGTCTGTATATATCAGCGTGTGCATGGAAGTACCCTCAAGAAGATGCCTCCAGTGTTCAAGTGCCATCTTGATAGCCAGGAGCTCCTTGTCTCCTATGGGATAGTTTTGCTCTGCAGGTGATAAACTGTGAGAATAAAAGGCTACAGGATGCAAGGGTTGATTCAACCCGTCTCGTTGAGAAAGTACAGCTCCTATGGCCACATCTGAGGCATCTACTTCGAGCACAAATGGTAAATCAGGGTTTGGGAACCGTAATACAGGGAGTGCAGAATTATTAGGCAAATGAGTATTTTGACCACATCATCCACTTTATGCATGTTGTCTTACTCCAAGCTGTATAGGCTCGAAAGCCTACTACCAATTAAGCATATTAGGTTATGTGCATCTCTGTAATGAGAAGGGGTGTGGTCTAATGACATCAACACCCTATATCAGGTGTGCATAATTATTAGGCAACTTCCTTTCCTTTGGCAAAATGGGTCAAAAGAAGGACTTGACAGGCTCAGAAAAGTCAAAAATAGTGAGATATCTTGCAGAGGGATGCAGCACTCTTAAAATTGCAAAGCTTCTGAAGCGTGATCATCGAACAATCAAGCGTTTCATTCAAAATAGTCAACAGGGTCGCAAGAAGCGTGTGGAAAAACCAAGGCGCAAAATAACTGCCCATGAACTGAGAAAAGTCAAGCGTGCAGCTGCCAAGATGCCACTTGCCACTAGTTTGGCCATATTTCAGAGCTGCAACATCACTGGAGTGCCCAAAAGCACAAGGTGTGCAATACTCAGAGACATGGCCAAGGTAAGAAAGGCTGAAAGACGACCACCACTGAACAAGACACACTAGCTGAAACGTCAAGACTGGGCCAAGAAATATCTCAAGACTGATTTTTCTAAGGTTTTATGGACTGATGAAATGAGAGTGAGTCTTGATGGGCCAGATGGATGGGCCCGTGGCTGGATTGGTAAAGGGCAGAGAGCTCCAGTCCGACTCAGACACCAGCAAGGTGGAGGTGGAGTACTGGTTTGGGCTGGTATCATCAAAGATGAGCTTGTGGGGCCTTTTCGGGTTGAGGATGGAGTCAAGCTCAACTCCCAGTCCTACTGCCAGTTTCTGGAAGACACCTTCTTCAAGCAGTGGTACAGGAAGAAGTCTGCATCCTTCAAGAAAAACATGATTTTCATGCAGGACAATGCTCCATCACACGCGTCCAAGTACTCCACAGCGTGGCTGGCAAGAAAGGGTATAAAAGAAAAAAATCTAATGACATGGCCTCCTTGTTCACCTGATCTGAACCCCATTGAGAACCTGTGGTCCATCATCAAATGTGAGATTTACAAGGAGGGAAAACAGTACACCTCTCTGAACAGTGTCTGGGAGGCTGTGGTTGCTGCTGCACACAATGTTGATGGTGAACAGATCAAAACACTGACAGAATCCATGGATGGCAGGCTTTTGAGTGTCCTTGCAAAGAAAGATGGCTATATTGGTCACTGATTTGTTTTTGTTTTGTTTTTGAATGTCAGAAATGTATATTTGTGAATGTTGAGATGTTATATTGGTTTCACTGGTAAAAATAAATAATTGAAATGGGTATATATTTGTTTTTTGTTAAGTTGCCTAATAATTATGCACAGTAATAGTCACCTGCACACACAGATATCCCCCTAAAATAGCTATAACTAAAAACAAACTAAAAACTACTTCCAAAACTATTCAGCTTTGATATTAATGAGGTTTTTGGGTTCATTGAGAACATGGTTGTTGTTCAATAATAAAATTAATCCTCAAAAATACAACTTGCCTAATAATTCTGCACTCCCTGTATAGGTGCTGTGGTGAATCTGTGTTTTAAGTAGTTGAAGACACTGTCAGCCTTAGAATCCCAATGAAACGGTATAGAAGTTTTGGTTAATGCAGTTAAAGGTTTAGTTATATGAGAAAAGTTTTTTATGAATTTGCGATAAAAGTTCGTGAACCCGAGGAAGCTTTGTACTTCTTTTCGGGTTTTAGGGGTAGGCCAATCGGTTATAGCCTGTATCTTTGTCTGTTCCATCTGAATGCCAGTTGAACTGATTACATAACCAAGGAAAGTGATACTTTGGGAGTTGAAAATGCACTTCTCTGGTTTGGCATACAGGAAGTTGCTTCTTAACCTTGATAGGACCTGCCTGACATGTCTGATGTGTTCAGGTAAGGTTTTTGAGTAAATTAAGATGTCATCCAAATAGACAACAAGGAAAACATCAAGAAAGTCTCTGAAGAGATCATTAATTAGGTGCTGGAAAGTGGCTGGGGCGTTACATAACCAAAAGGGCATAACGGTGTATTCATACAAGCCGTAGCGAGTACGAAATGCCGTCAGCCACTCATCACCGCTTCTCACATGGATGAGGTTATACGCTCCTCTTAAATCCAGCTTGGTAAAAAATTTCGCACCCTCTAATCTCTCTATTAGCTCTGGAATTAAGGGAAGGGGATAGCGGTTCTTTATTGTGACTTTGTTTAGCTGTCTGTAGTCTATTATGGGACGCAGGCTGCCATCTTTATTTTTAACAAAAAATATTCCAGCACCAGCTGGAGAAGTGGATGGCCTAATGAAGCCTTTTTTCAAGTTGTCCTCTAAGTAAGATTTTAAATGTTTGAGTTCTGGGTTGGATAAAGGAAATATATGTCCATATGGGATTTCTGCACCAGGTACCAGTTCAATAGGACAGTCGTATTTTCTGTGAGGTGGTAAGTTTTCAGACTCAGTCTTGCTAAATACGTCTCTAAAGTCCTTATATTCGTCAGGTATTGTAATGTTTGGTTCTGTGTTACATGAGAGTAATATGTTTACTGGGAAACAGGTATTAGTACAGTATGTAGAGGTGAAGGAAACAGTGAGAGTGGTCCATGAGATAGAGGGGTTATGTAGTATTAACCAGTTTAGACCTAGAATGACAGGGGATACAGGAGAACATATAACGTCAAAAGTTAAGTATTCCCTGTGATGGTCTGGCGTGATAACCAACAAAGGAATAGTTTGAAATTCTACAGGACCTGATGAAACAGGTCTACCATCAATCCCTCTTAATAAAACAGCAGATTTTTTTTGCATTAGTGGAATTTTATTTACAAGTGTATATTGCTTATCTATGTAACAAGCGGTAGCTCCTGAATCAATTATTGCGGGAACGGTGATGCGATGGTGATCCCACTGAAAAAGAAGTGAGAGTTTACAATAGGGACTTTTATTATCATAAGAATTACAGCAAAAATAGGGATTTTTTGACTCACCCCTATCAGATTTCTGTAGTGCTGGGCATTATTTTACTGAGTGTTCATCAGAAGCACAATAGAGACAGAGGTTATTCTCCCTTCTTCTGGTCTTTTCGTGTGCAGTCAGGGGGCCTTTTAGAAAGCCAATCTCCATAGGTTCAGTGTGTACCTTAGAACTAGGGAGTGATGTTGAGCTGCTAGGGTGTTTCTTTGTGTATGCCTCTGGATAGGTTCTTTCATGTTGTCTCTCACGTAACCGTCTGTCTATAGTGATGCTTAATTTAATTAACCCCTCAAGCGTAGGGGGTATTTCGGTATGGGACAACTCATCTTTCACAGCGTCTGATAGTCAGACGAAACTGATTTCTTAAAGATAGGTTGTTCCATTCTGAATCTTTTGCCCAATGTTTAAAGTCGGTTATATAATCTTCAACCACTCTTTTCTTTTGCTTTAAAGCCCTAAGAGCAGTTTCAGCTGTCTGCTGTTTAAAAGGGTCTTCATACAGCTGACCCATAGCAGCAAAAAAATTATCTAAAGAGTTCAGAATATTCTCATTAGATTCAAAAAAAGAATTAGCCCAGCTACGTGGTTCCCCCCTTAAGAAAGAGATAGTTGTCAATACTCTGATCCTGTCTCTGGGGTAAGACTGGGGTTTGAGTGTAAAGAGAAGTAAGCAAGAATTTTTGAAATCTCTATACTGTGCCCTGTCACCATAGAACTTTTCAGGGAGACTGACTGAGAGCTCAGGTGTATGTATCTTTGTTTCAATACAATCTTTGATATAAGCTTTTAAAGCAACATTCTCAGCTTTAAGTGTGTTAAGACCCTGAGTGAGTGAGTCTACTCTTTGGCTCAGAGTCTGTATTAGTGCAGTCATCTCAGCTGGGTTCATTGTAAAAGGGCTTGGTATTCTGTCAGGCTCTGTCAACTTATCAGCAACCTACAACAACTAGAGAGATAAAGGTGTTACAAAAAACTGACCTCAGCTGCTGAGATGTGAAAATTGGGTTTTGTTTCTGGGAGATGTGAGGGGAACAGATAAAACACCTAGATGGTGTTCTGATACCCATATACAACCAGAGTGTTAATATACTGGTTCACCAGTGAACTTTGGCTACATTAAGATAATTTAAGACCTTTGTAGTATAGTTTACTGGAAGAACCTTAAAAATTCAGTAACGGAAATTAGAGTTAAAATATGCCACTTAGTAAGAGACTTTAGCTGATCAAGTTAACTTAGATAGGAACGTTTTAGGCAAGGATTTATAAGGAGTAGAAGTTAGTATACGTATATGTACATTGTATTACCTTGTCCCCTTAGTTTGGATTATGGATAGAACTTCGGTAGTCAAATGGGCAGTAGAACAAAGCCCTGACGGTAGCGGAGCGGGAGCAGCAGCTAGCAATGTCCGTTGATCCGTGAAGCTGGCGTGTGACGTCACCGCGGATGGATACGAGGTCCGGTCGTCTTAGGTGGAAGTAGTTCCGTGCGAAGATCCGACACAGGCAGTTCAGGCAGCAAGGTAGCGCTTACACAGGGAGCGCTGCTGAGAGTAGTTTTGATTTAGATAAGGATAACTTGATCCAAAGAGAGTTGATAATTTCCTATACATCAGATGCAAGGCAGAGGCTGGACATAATGTAGGCACAATAATACCAAGCAAAAGAAAAAGGGCTGCTGGGAATTTATAGGGAGTGAACATGACCTTAATTGAAATTTAAAGGTACAAGTCAGAAAAAAAGGAAAGTAAGTCCGGTTGGCAGAATGACATCCTGACAGACGTCTTCACCCAGCCGGGCACAAGTGGTCCTCCAGAGGGGCAGAAGTCTTCATCCGATCCGGGCAGAAGAGGACCTCCAGACGGGCAGAAGTCTTCATCCAGGCGGCATCTTCTATCTTCATCCATCCGGAGCGGGTCCATCTTGAAGCCAGCCGACGCAGAGCATCCATCCAGACCGACGACTACACGATGAATGACGGTTCCTTTAAAATACATCATCCAAGATGGCGTCCCTTGATTTCCGATTGGCTGATAGGATTCTATCAGCCAATTGGAATTAAGGTAGGAAAAATCCTATTGGCTGATCCAATCAGCCAATAGGATTGAGCTTGCATTCTATTGGCTGATTGGAACAGCCAATAGAATGCAAGCTCAATCCTATTGGCTGATTGGAACAGCCAATAGGATTGAACTTCAATCCTATTGGCTGATTGGATCAGCCAATAGGATTTTTCCTACCTTAATTACGATAGGCTGATAGAATCCTATCAGCCAATCGGAACTCAAGGGACACCATCTTGGATGACGTCATTTAAAGGAACCGTCATTCGTCGTGTAGTCGTCGGTCTGGATGGATGCTCCGTGACGGCTGGCTTCAAGATGGACCCGCTCCGCTCCGGATGGATGAAGATAGAAGATGCCGTCTGGATGAAGACTTCTTCCCGTCTGGAGGTCCTCTTCTGCCCGGATCGGATGAAGACTTCTGCCCCTCTGGAGGACCACTTGTGCCCGGCTGGGTGAAGACGTCTCATGGTAGGGTGATCTTAAAGGGGATAGTGTTAGGTTTTATTAAGGGGGGATTGGGTGGGTTTTAGAGTAGGGTTGGGTGTGTGGGTGGTGGGTTGTAATGTTGGGGGGGTATTGTATTTTTTTTTACAAGTAAAAGAGCTGATTACTTTGGGGTAATGCCCTGCAAAAGGCCCTTTTAAGGGCTATTTATAATTTAGTATAGGGTAGGGATTTTTATTATTTTGGGGGGCTTTTTTTGTTTTATTAGGGGGATTATATTAGGTGTAATTAGTTTAAAATTCTTGTAATTATTTTTTTTTATTATTTTTTAGTTTATTTAATTTAATTGTAATAAATTGTAGGAAATTTAGTTAATTTATTTAATTATAGTGTTATGTTAGGTGTAATTGTAACTTAGGTTAGGGTTTATTTTACAGGTAAATTTGCACTTATTTTAGCTAGGTAGCAATTAAATAGTTAATAACTATTTAATAACTATTGTACCTAGTTAAAATAAATACAATCTTGCCTGTAAAATAAAAATAAATTCTAAGATAGCTGCAAATGTAACTATTAGTTATATTGTAGCTAGCTTAGGGTTTATTTTATAGGTAAGTATTTAGTTTTAAATATGAATAATTTAGTTAATGATACTAATTTTATTTTGTTTTGTTTAAAATATATTTAAGTTATGGGGGTTAGACTTAGCGTTAGACTTAGGTTTAGGGGTTAATAAATTTAATATAGTAGCGGCAATATTGGGGGCGGCAGATTAGGGGTTAATAAATGTAGGTAGGTGGCGGCGATGTTAGGGACGGCAGATTAGGGGTTAATAAAATGTAACTAGTGTTTGCGAGGCGGAAGTGCGGCGGTTTAGGGGTTAATATATTTATTAAAGTGGCAGCGATGTCCGGTCAGCAGATTAGGGGTTAAAAACTTTATTTAAGTGTTTCCGATGTGCGGGGGGGGGGCTCGGTTTAGGAGTTAATATGTAGTTTATGGGTGTTAGTGTACTTTTTAGCACTTTAGTTAAGAGTTTTATGTTACGGCGTTAGCCCATAAAACTCTTAACTACTGACTTTTAAATGCGGTATCAGTCTTGACAGGAGAGGGTCTACCTCTCACTTCTTCCAAGACTCGTAATATCGGCGTTAGGCAAATCCCATGGAAAAGATAGGATACGCAATTTACGTAAGGGGATTTGCGGTATGCTCGAGTCGCGAAAGAAAAGTGAGCGGTACACCTGTACCTGCCAGACTCGTAATACCAGTGGGCGTTAAAAAGCAGTGTTGGGACCTCTCAACGCTGCTTTTTTTTTTTCTCAACGCTGCTTTTTAAGGCTAACGCAAGACTCGTAATCTCTTCGATAGTTATTCTGCTAAGTGCAGAACATTGATTTGTAAAATATTTACAGTAATAAATATTTAATACCTTTATTAAGAATGAATATTGCTTAAATATGTTTTTTCCTGTTCTAAACTACTTGACTGCAAAGGGCTCCAATGCACTTATATATATGTGTACATATAAATGTATGTGTTTATATGTGTATTAATGTCTGTAAATACATATACATACATATTCATCTTTAGACATGTTTACATATGTATTGTTAAAGCCCTTTGCCTGCATTTTTTTCTAACACCTGACACCTTATATCTTTGAGCCCTTATAACTTTTCTGTGCAATGTTTTGTTTAATAATTTTTATTAGATGGTGTTGTTATGAGTGTAACTGTACTTTTTAATGTATTCTTGATGTGTTTTTTGACACTTTTTTGTTTTGCAAAACAGTTAACCAGAGCTCTGAGGATGCGGTAATAATTCTAGTGTAAATCTCGATTGCGCTCAAGTGATCGTTTACTTTCAACTTGTAATAAGAGTAATAAACCGACGGGTGCAAACACCCACAATATACCCCTTAACGCTCTCACGTAACTGTTAGCACTCTATTCGTAATCTGGCCCTATAAGTTTACACTTATTTTGACAATATTTGAACAAATAATGAAACTTTAAAAAACACATCTACATGTAATTCTCAGACTAATCTTTTCTTTGAATGCATCATTTTATCCAGCATTTATTTAGGGTCAGATTACAAGTGAAGCGCTAAATATCGCTTTCAAGAACAGTTGCACTCCACTGTATAATATCAGTGCATGCTATTGTACGCTGGTAATAAAAGTTAACAGCAATGCAAATGCGAGCTTGCACATTGCTGGGAAGCATTGCGCTCATGAAAGTGCACTTCTATAGGCTCCAAAGGGAGCCTCGTTCTGATGCCGTCCCTGCGCAGCGAAGGGGGTAAGTAGCGCAGTGATTGCAGCATTTGTAAATATATATATATATATAAATATGTTTATTTACATACATATTTATGTCTTAATATGTGCATGAAGCATAATTGAGACACTTTGGGCTCTATTTATCAAAGTGTCAACTATGTTGCATTCGCGGGTGTCAATACGCTCGCCTAACATCGCCAAAAATCGCGGCAGCGGATCTGAATACAATCTCCAAAAACACGCGCACCAAGTACGGGGCGATGAGCATCAGACTGTTGTTAACTAACAGTTATCGATGACGCTGTTATTCGTGTTTTTTCCAACTTTATTTATACCAACTAAACTGTTACAAAGTAAACTAACACCCATAAACTACCTATTAACCCTTAAACTGCCGCCCTCCCGCATCGCCGCCACTATAATAAACATATTAACCCCTAAGCTGCCGCTCCCAACATCACCGCCACTAATATAAATATTAACCCCTATTCCGCCGCCTCCCGACATCGCCACCACTAAATAAACTTATTAACCCCTAAACCATCAGCCCTCCACATCGCCAAGTTAAGCTATTAACCCCTAAACCTAACAACCCCTTAACTTTAAATTAAAATTACAAGATCACTATCTTAATATAAATTAAAACTTACCTGTAGAATTAAAATAAACTAATTTTAAACTATAAATTAACCTACCCTAACTATTATACTAAAATTAAATTAAACTACCAATTAAATAAACTAAATTACATATTTAAAAACCTAACACTACTAAAATTATTTAAATATACAATTAAACATTATTACAAAGTACTAAATTACACAAAAAAACACTAAGTTACAAAAAAAAAAAACACTAAATTACGGGGGGAAAAAACGAAATTATCCAAAATAAATTTTTTTACACCTAATCAAATAGCCCTATCAAAATAAAAAAGCTCCCTGAAATAAAAAAAAAAACTAACCTACAATAAACTATAAATAGGACTTAAAAGGGCCTTTTGTGGGTCATTGCCCCAAAGATATCAGCTCTTTTAGCTGTAAAAAAAATACAAAAAAAAACCCCAACAGTAAAACCCACCACCCAACCAACCCCCTCAAATAAAAACCCTAACTCTAAAAAAAACTAAGCTACCCATTTCCCCGAAAAGGGCAGTTGGATGGGCATTGCCCTTTAAAGGGCATTTAGCTCTTTTACAAGCCCAAACCCTAATCTAAAATAAAAACCCACCCAAAAAAATTAAAAAAATCCTAACACTAACCCCGAAGATCTACTTACAGTTCTGAAGTCCCGACATCTAGGCGGAGAAGTCTTCATCCAGGCGGCAATGTCTTCATCCATCCAGGTGGAAGAAGTCTTCATCCAAGCGGCAATGTCTTCATCCATCCAGGCAGAAGAATTCTTCATCCAAGCGGCGATGTCTTCATCCATCCAGGCGGAAGAAGTCTTCATTCAAGCGGCGATGTCTTCATCCATCCATTAAATTTTTTGGGTGGGTTTTTATTTTAGATTAGGGTTTGGGCTTGTAAAAGAGCTAAATGCCCTTTTAAGGGTAATGCCCACCCAAATGCCCTTTTCAGGGCAATGGGAAGCTTAGGTTTTTTTTAGAGTTAGAATTTTTTTGGGGGGGGGTTGGGTGGTGGGTTTTACTGTTGGGGGTGTTTGTATTTTTTTTTTACAGGTAAAAGAGCTGATATATTTGGGGCAGTTCCCAACAAAAGGCCCTTTTAAGGGCTATTGGTAGTTTTTTGTAGGCTAGGGGGTTTTTTTTATTATGGGGGGCTATTTTTTTTTTATAGGGCTATAAGATTAGGTGTAAAAAAAAATATTTTGGATAATTTTGTTTGTCATTTTTCGTAATTTAGTGTTTGTTATTTTTTGTAACTTAGTGTTTGTTTTTGTAATTTAGTACTTTGTAATAATGTTTAATTATATATTTAAACAATTTTAGTAGTGTTAGGTTTTTTAATATGTAATTTAGTTTATTTAATTGGTAGTTTAATTTAATTTTAGTATAATAGTTAGGGTAGGTTACTTTATAGTTTAAAATTAGTTTATTTTAATTCTACAGGTAAGTTTTAATTTATATTAATATAGGGATCTTGTAATTTTAATTTAAAGTTAAGGGGTTGTAAGGTTTAGGGGTTAATAACTTAATTTAGTTTTTGGTGATGTGGGGGGCTGATGGTTTAGGGGTTCATAGGTTTAGTTAGTGGTAGTGATGTGGGAGGACAGAGGTTTAGGGGTTAATTAGTTTATTTAGTGGCAGGGGTGTCGGGTGTGGCGGAATAGGGGTTAATACATTTTATTTGTGTCAGCGATGTCAGGGTCGGCAGATTAGGGGTGTTTAGACTCAGGGTTTATGTTAGGGTGTTAGGTGTAAACGTAAAAAAATTTTAACCATAGAAATCAATGTGGTATATTTCATTCTCTTGCAGAATCGAACATAAGCTTTAGGTGCTTTCATACTCCCATTTATTTCTATGGCATCTGCGGCCTCAAGGGTGGTGGTTTGAAAACCAGGTACGCTGCGTCGGAATAGCCGCAAGCGTACAAGCGTACCTGTTAAATGTTTGATAAATTGGGAAAAGTGTTGAATGTGTATTCGGAACATCTGAAATAGAGTAAGCATCGATCTGCGTCGGATTGAGATCGTGGGATCGTACGTCACAAATTTCAACATTTGCCGATCTTGACACTTTGATAACTAGGTCGGATCAATCTCGCAACAATTATGATGCAGAATTCCAGCGTATTTTCGGTTGACGTTTTTTTATAAATAGACCCCTTTGTCTCTCAAATAATGATAATACATCTAAAATATTGCTGGTGTTCACAAAAAAAACAAACCCTGAATAATTATGAACAGCAAATGAAAAACCACTGAATCATCAAAAAATGATGAATATGTTATACATGAAGTAAGGAAGAGTAAATACAAGCGCTAAAGCTACTGTATCAAAATTGTGACCAACAAATATTAATAATACAATATAAAGAACTTATCAAGTATTCAAAAAACTTCTAAAAATAAATGGGAAATAGCTGTGTTTCCAATACCAAACAAATGTCCAAATAATAAGTGTCCAAATTAATTATTTCAGTGGAGAAAAGGGATAGTTTTTCTATGGCAGTACTTGCTATAGGACCTACCAGTGAATATCAGATAAAATCTTTGTTTGAGCCTCTTAGGACTGCGGCAGACAACCAACAGTGGGGACATAGCTAGATGCAGTAGAAGGGATTGCCTTAGCACACCTCTTATATAAAACTGCAAAAGCAGAGAGAGAGAAAACAACAGTGCCTCCCACTTTAAGTTTTATACACAAAATAAGGAAGTCAGTCCCTTAATAGCTCCAGCCTTCATAGTTTCTTCCAGTGACACAGACTCAACAGTGGAAGTAAGCACTGGTGTAGGATGACTAAGGAGATCAAATGTTCTAAGCCTATTGGCAGACTCTCATGAGCAAGTTCATCTTTTAGATGTTCAGAGAGACCCATATTAACATCAATATATATGTATATAATCATAGATTCACATATGACTCTGTTCTTAAATTTTTAAAATCTTTTATTATATCATAATTCCAATGTTTCGGCTTCCTATTGGGCCTTTGTCAAGGTTACCATACATTAAGCATATCCACACTTATATAACAAAGTACTCACAGACCACTCCCATCTTCCAAGTTGCAGTGTGTGTCCGCCATCTAGTGATAACAATAACCTACTGCAGCCTTTGCTTCCTTTGTTCCTATGTGTTACATATTCTGGCTACAAAACACAAAGCATCCATGTATTAACATGGGTGTGTGATATACATAACATTCCTAGCAATATCAACAATTCCTAAGCATCAATAATATTTTATCTCACATCAAATTTACTCATCTATATCTGCCTGTACTCTAAATAAAACATATTATAGATAAGTAGGTATTAAAGGGACAGTTCACCCAAAAACTTTCTCCCCTTTAAATTATTCCCAATGATCCTTTTTACCTGCTAGAGTGTATTAAATTGGTTGCAAGTAGCTCCTTTACTCATATTTCAGCATTTGAAATAGCTGATTTAGCTTGTGGTTTCCCAACCTATACTGAAAGTTTTGATACTGGCGTATACGCTATTGACAAGCCTAAGTAAACACAGCCAGCAGAAGAGATTACACCCTCAGTGGGGGGCATGATAGTTAAGTAATAAAATGATAATTTTCCATTGTTCTCTCTATGTATTGAGCTTTGGTGTTCCAGACAAATATAAGATAAGGAAGCAAGTCTGTGTACATAAAAGTGATAACATAATGAGATCTGATATTACCTGAAGCTCAACCCATTGTAATAGGCTGTGGTTTCAAAGCACAAAACCAGCTACTTCAGATACACAAATAAACCCGAAAATGCAATTTCTCAAATATTTTATACTCTGCAGTTGGTATAACAAGTCATTTAAAATACATTTATGGAAAAACAATTTTACAGTGTACTGTCCCTTTAAGGCCCTTTGGTTGTACTGTATCAAGTTCATGGATCCATTTTGCCTCCCTTTGCAATAACAACTTTTTTCAATCTCCACCCATTTTAAGTAATGGTATCTGATCTATGGGGCAGTGCCTCAAACTTGATACAGGGTGCCTTTTCTCTAGAAAATGTTTAGCAACAAGCTGGTCTGTCTTGCCCTTTTCAATGTCCTGTCTTATACTTGATCTATGCGTGGCCATCCTTTCTATGCATTCCGTTTTACCAATGTACACATTGCCACATTGGCACTTGATCATGTACACATATTTTGATTCACAGTTAAGGGGAAATATGATTTGGTATATTTTACCTGTATGGCTGTGTGAAAATGTGTTCCCTAAAATCACTTGTTACACAGTCATGGCACCTGTAAACCCCAGGTTTCCTCTGTAAAAAGTGAGTGTTGGTTTTTTTTTTCTATTTTTCTATTGGGTCAGATTGAATTAGCATGTATTTTATGCTCCTGCCCTTTATATAAGAGAACATTGGTTCATCCCTCACATATGGGGCCAGTCTCTCATCTGTTTGTAAAATCTTCCAATTCTCACTAATTGCTCTCTTCAATTTCCAACTATCTGTGGTGTAATCTGTTACAAAAAACATCATGCTGCTATTTATTTCCTTTCTTTGTATTTTCAGTCCTGACATAGCCTGTTCTTTACTCTACTTTAGTATCTTTTCTGGGTATCCACGTCTAGAGAACCTTCTCCCTATGCCATCTATTGCTGCCTCCCTTTCTTCCAATTTGGAAGTGAGCCTTCCAGCTCTGAGCATCTGTGGAAATAGAAAAAAGTTGTTATTGCAAAGGGAGGCAAAATGGATCCATGAACTTGATACAGTACAACCAAGGGGTCTTAATACCTACTTATCTCTAAAATGTTTTATTTAGCGCACAGGCAGATATGGATGAGTGAATTTGATGTGAGATAAAATATTATTGAAGCTTAGGAATAGTTGATATTGCTAAGAATGTTATGTATATCACACACCCCTGCTAATACCTTGATGCATTGTGTTTTGTAGCCAGAATATGTAACAAATAGGAACAAAGGAAGCAAAGTCTGCAGTAGGTTATTGTTGCCACTAGATGGTGGACACACACTGCACCTTGAAAGATGGGAGTGGTCTGTGAGTACTTTGTTATATAAGTGTGGATATGCTTATTGTATGGTAATCTTGACAAAGGTCCAAGTGAAGGCCGAAACATTGGAATTATGATATAATAAACGTTTTTGAAAATAGAAGAATGAATATATGAATAATTTTTTACATCAACTCGGAAAGAGGACAAGAGAGTTCAGTCCCATATGGATAAATGAATATAATCATAGACATCTATATTTACATTATAGTCTATGGGAACACACAGTTCCCATAGACCGCAATGTAAAGGCACTTTTCACCCCAAAATCTTCCTAGTGCAGTTGTTTTTACTTTTTTTTAATTAAAAACTACAATGTCCTTTGGAGGGCATTTGGGGCACTTTTAGAAAATGAATCTAATTTTTGGAGCGTTAATTGTACCATGAGCTCGCAGTAGCAATAAGCAGCCGCTTGTAATTGCTGGTTAATTATTGCTCTCCCACAAACAGCAAATTTGCCCGTTGGCCGGAGCGCAATAATTTGGCGCTCCACTTGTAATCTATCCCCGAATCTATAATTGTGAAAACAGATTTTGTAACCAATCTAACTAAGAAAAACAATTATATTGCTAAAGCAGAAGTAGCCTTCAATGAATGGGAAGATATTATATTAAAAAATGGCTGTTGCTAGAATCCCAATTGGTGTGTCTATGGAGGATGCATCCAAAATCAAAAAAGCTGGTACGAAATAAATAACACATTCTAAATATTTAAACATAGAACAAAAATGGTAGCTTCCTCACAGACAAGGAAACAAAAATGAGATCTAAAGTATTTAAAAAGAAACATTCTCTATGTAACCACATGGAAGGAGGTGCACACTCCATCAGTACAGAGGATTATGGTACGGTATGATTTTTCCACTGATTTGATAGACAGTGGTTCTGTGCAGTTGGACTATATACAAAATACATTGATGCACTAATGGTCAAATGCTCTTCATCTAGGGTGTCAAAAACTGTGCAATGGAGGATAAGTCCCTTTTGTATACTTCATAGCTTGACAAAAATATGTTTAACCAGTACAGTTGATAAGTATATAATTTACTGCTTAATTATTCTCTTTACGTGTTGCCTGAATTATGCATTAGATACTATATTTTAAAAATTTTGTTTGGCATTGCAGATACATTATTTGGTATCCTTTTCAATCTGTCTGCCACTAGTTGTCCCTCACCCACCATCTGTTTCATTAGCAAATCATCAGTTAAAAAGGTACCAACCCACTCACTCCTCCCTATTGAACAAACACAGCCCCTGACACTGGCTGCGCTTCTTTCATCCCAGATATGTACCACCATTTCATGGTGGCTTTCTGGACAAGGGGGTTGAAGGGGACTTGTGGAAAGTGTCCCACTTGTGTTTGCTGGACAGTACCATGGGTAGATCATGTGTGAGGTTAGGTGGAGCCGCGCATATGAACCTAAACTGATACAGGAAATTAGAGGAAACATCAGGAAAAAGACACCAAGATGAACTGTTGATGGGTATTCCAGAATCTAAAACCAAGGACGAGAGGCTACATTTTGTGACAACTTTTGACATGTCCCATAGATTGATGAATACTGCCATGAGGAATTGATGGGAAATACTTAAAAGGGATAGAAGTCTCCCATTTCAACAATTACAACCGCCGAGAATGGCTTATCACTGAGCTCCTAATCTAAGAGATATACTGGTTGAAACTGATCCCATTAAATGTTATGAAAGAAATATTGGCTGAGACAGCACAACCTGCATAGCATGTTGACTGGACCAACGTTTCAGCATCCACATCGGAATAAGCGCTATAAAATCAATCACAGATTAACATGTACCAGCGACTATGTCATATACCTGCTCATTTGTCCTTGTTCTCTGATATACATTGGAAAAATTACAACTATGTTCCAGGAACGTATGGCAAATCATAGATTTGCAATTAGGGAAGCTATAAAGGAAGGTGATTCAGATCAGCCTGTGGCACGCCATTTTGTTCAGCATAAACACAGTTTAGCGAGTCTGAGAACAATGTTGATTGATCATATACCCCCTCTACGGAGGGGAGGTAATAGGGCACAGAAGCTACTAAGAATGGAATCTAAGTGGATATATCTATTGGACACTGTAACACCCAGAGGCATGAATACAATACTGGATTTCAGCCCCTTCTTCAGCAAACCTTGAGTCTCTTTTGACCTCTGTGGACATTGTAAAATCTGCCCATACCTAACTTGTTGGACTATTGAATAGATGTGCAATGTATATCTGTTTAATGCACCTAAAACATGAAGAAATCCACAAATACCTCAGTTAGATCTCTAATCTACCATACTCCACCAGATAGTGAAGAGTTTAAAATGTTATAAGTGTATACCAATGTTATAGTCCTATTTTATTAATTCTATTTAGTATCTATATTTTTTCTTTTAATGTTTAAAAATGTACAGATTTTAATAGGTTGATGGTTACAATGATGGGTGGGTTGCGCGCCCAGAATCTGCTGGTGTTTGTGGTATTTCGCTACTGTATGGTTCCATCTTACACAGCCAGGCAGAGGGTAGGATGCGAGTATGACAGCTGTCAATTTCAGCTGATCGTAAGTCACATGGTACTGAGCCGACCGGCAACACATGATGACATCATCAAGTGTGCAGCTTGATAGTGAAATTAGCTGTGCATATAAAGGGTGTAAGAGGGAAGCTCTTAAGGTAAGATTATTGTATTTGCATTGACAAAGAGGCCAGTTAGGCTTCAAAACGTTTGCTATTTTTAAATATGGCTATTAAGTGCTAAGTTTTATTACACAAGACCAATGAGTGCTGACTTCTGAACTACTATTTGTCTATTGATTGTGAAGCACTGTGGCATTTGTTTTTTAGTTGAATGGAGTGCATTCTTTTGAACTGACTTTGTATTTATACCTATATATATATATATATATATATATATATATATATATATATATATATATATATATATATATACATGATTATATATAGGTATAGATATACGGATATATATAGGAATATCTACAGTATTTATAAATACTTAGTGATGTCACGAACCTAAAAATTTGGGTTCATGAACTGAGTACGCAAACTCCCCCAAAGGTTGGCGAACAGGAACTCTTTCTGGCCACAATAGTGATGGGAAAGTTGTTTCAAGGGGACTAACACCTGGACTGTGGCATGCCGGAGGGGGATCCATGGCAAAACTCCCACAGAAAATTACATAGTTGATGCAGAGTCTGGTTTTAATCCATAAAGGGCATAAATCACCTAACATTCCTAAATTGTTTGGAATAACGTGCTTTAAAACATCAGGTATGATGTTGTATTGATCAGGTAGTGAAAGGGTTACGCCCGCTTCACAGTGACAGACTAAACTCCCACAGCGGGTACAACATCATCATCATCACACCGTACGTCCATGTGTGTAATGCTGCCTGACTGAGACATATCCCTGTTATCTACATCCTCTGGCAATAATGGTTGCGCATCACTCATTTTTTCCAACTGATGTGTAAATAACTCCTCTGAGGTTCGGAGCGGAAGCTATAGAAGATTGGGTGTCCTGTGTTAAAAAGTCAACTATATCCTCAGAACTTTTCGAGTACGTGGCCTCTGAACACTGGGCATTATTCTAGGGCCAAAGGGAATCACAGCACCACGACCACAACGGCACCTGCGGGGTGGCCTGCCTCTGCCTGTCATTTTTTTTTAAATGTACACTTACACTTCTATTAAACAAGATATGAGTGGTGGCACTGGGCAAGTGGGCACAGTATACGCTGTGAGCCTGACACAAAAAAGCAGACTGATGTTTCACAGTCCAAAAAGTTTTTTTTTTTTAAATGTACACTTACACTACTATTAAACAAGATATGAGTGGTGGCACTGGGCAAGTGGGCACAGTATACGCTGTGAGCCTGGCACACATGCTGGCAGGCAGGCAGGCAACTGCAATTAGATTACACAAGCAGACTGATGTTTCACAGTCCAAAAAGTTTTTTTTTTTAAATTTACACTACTGTTACACCAGATATGAGTGGTGGCACTGGGCAAGTGGGCACAGTATACACTGTGAGCCTGGCACACACGCTGGCAGGCAGGCAACTGCAATTAGATTACACTAGCAGACTGATGTTTCACAGTCAAAAAAAGTTGTTGTTTTTTAAATTTATACTACTGTTACACCAGACATGAGTGGTGGCCCTGGGCAAGTGGGCCTTGCACACATGCTGGCAGGCAGGCAACTGCAATTAGATTACACAAGCAGACTGATGTTTCACAGTCAAAAAAGTTTTTTTTTTTAAATTTACACTTCTGTTACACCAGATATGAGTGGTGGCACTGGGCAAGTGGGCACAGTATATGCTGTGAGCCTGGCACACATGCTGGCAGGCAACTGCAATTAGATTACACTAGCAGACTGATGTTTCACAGTCAAAAAAGTTGTGTGTTTTTTTAAATTTACACTTCTGTTACACCAGATATGAGTGGTGGCACTGGGCAAATGGGCCTGGCACACACGCTGGCTGGCAGGCAACTGCAATTAGATTACACTAGCAGACTGATGTTTCACAGTCAAAAAAGTTTTTTTTTTAAATTTACACTACTGTTACACCAGATATGAGTGGTGGCACTGGGCAAGTGGGACTGGCACACACGCTGGCAGGCAGGCAACTGCAATTAGATTACACTAGCAGACTGATGTTTCACAGTCAAAAAAGTTTTTTTTTTTTAAATTTACACTACTGTTACACCAGATATGAGTGGTGGCACAGGGCAAGTGGGCCTGGCACACACGCTGGCAGGCAAGTTTTTTTTTTATATAATTTACACTACACCAGATATGAGTCGTGGCACTGGGCAAGTGGCTTGGCAGGCAGGCAACTGCAATTAGATGACACAGGGAAAAAAAAAAGCAGACTGATGTTCTAACCCTAAAAAGGGCTTTTTGGGGTGCTGTCCTTACAGCAGAGATCAGATGAGTCCTTCAGGACTGTAGTGGACACTGAATACACTAGCCTAGCTATCAATTTCCCTATTAAATCAGCAGCAGCTACACTGTCCCTCCTCTCACTAAGAATGCAGCTTCCAAATGAATCTAAAATGGATGCTGTCCATTAGGTAGGGTGTGTCTGCTGCTGATTGGCTGGAATGTGTCTTCTGACTGTGAGGTAGGGGGTCAAAGTATTACTCAATGATGACGAATAGGGGGCGGATCGAACATTGCATATGTTCGTCCGCCACGGCGAACATGCTATGTTCGCCGGGAACTATTCGCTGGCGAACTATTCGCGACATCACTATAAATACTTAGAACATAGTCCTCAATGTGAAGAACATTGGAATGGGAAGCATTACAGTAAATACACAGTATTAAATATGCTTTTACATGTTTTCATCTACTTAACTACAAAGGGCTCCAAGGCACTTACATATATGCCTATATAAGTGAGTGTGCATATGTATTTATATGTTTATATGTGTATATATGTCTGTAAATACTGTATATACAAATATAAATATATATGTACGACATAAACATATATATATATATATATATATATATATATACACACACATCTTTACACATGTATATGTATGTATCTCAATGTTAAAGCCCTTTGTCTGCTTTTTTTTTCTAACACCTGAGACCTCATAACTTTTTTTATTAGATAGTGTTATTATGATTGTAAGTGTACTTTGTAATGTATTTTGATGTGCTTTGTGACACTTTTTTGTTTCATGAAACAGTGTACCAGAGCTCTGTGGATTAACTTAAATTGTGCTCAAACAATCAGGTTTTCTTTCAACTTGTTATAACGAGCGAAAAACCAGACACACGAAAAACACCCGCAATGAACCCCTTATCGCTCGTGCGTAACTTTTGGAACTCCACTTGGCCTCTTGTAAAATCTGCCCTCTTGTAAAATGAAATCTGATTTTGTGGTAGGTACTGAGATGGGCTCAAGACTACGCTTCTGGAACATATTAAAATATTGAGAAAGGAGGAAAATCCCAATCGGCTAGATTACGAGTCTTGCGTTAGCCTTAAAAAGCAGGTCCCAACGCTGCTTTTTTTCCTAACTCTGGTATTACGAGTCTGGCAGGTACAGATGTCCCGCTCACTTTTCTTCCACGACTCGAGCATACCGCAAATCCCCTTACGTCAATTGTGTATCCTATATTTTCAATGGGATTTTCCTAACGCCGGTATTACGAGTCTTGGAAGAAGTGAGCGGTAGACACTCTCCTGTCAAGACTCCTACCGCATTTAAAAATCAGTAGTTAATAGTTTTATGGGCTAACGCCGTAACATAAAACTCTTAACTAAAGTGATCAAAAGTACACTAACACCCATAAACTACCTATTAACCCCTACACCGAGGCCCCCCCACATCGCAAACACTTAAATAAATTCTTTAACCCCTAATCTGCCAACCGGACATCGCCACTTCAATAAATATAATAACCCCTAAACCGCCGCACTCCCGCCTCGCAAACATTAGTTACATTTTATTAACCCCTAATCTGCCGTCCCTAACATCGCTGACACCTACCTACATTTATTAACCCCTAATCTGCCGCCCACAACGTCGCCGCAACTATATTAAATGTATTAACCCCTAAACCTAAGTCTAACCCTAACACCCTCCTAACTTAAATATAATTTAAATAAAACGAAATAAAATTACTACAATTAAATAAATTATTCCAATTTAAAACTAAATACTTACCGATAAAATAAACCCTAACGGCTAGATTTAGAGTTTTGTCGGTAACGACCCGCGTAGCTAACGATGGCTATTTTTTCCCCGCACCTTTTAAATACCGCTGGTATTTAGAGTTCACAGAAGGGCTGGGTTTTCAGTGCGTTAGGCTCCAAAAAGGGAGTGTAGAGCATAATTTATCGCTACTGCAACTCTATATACCAGCGGTGCTTACGGACGCGGCCATCTTAAAAAACGTGCTCGTGCACGATTCCCCCATAGGAAACAATGGGGCTGTTTGAGCTGAAAAAACACCTGCAAAAAAAGCAGCTTTCAGCTCCTAACGCAGCCCCATTGTTTGCTATGGGGAAACACTTCCTATGTCTGCACCTAACACTCTAACATGTACCCCGAGTCTAAACACCCCTAACCTTACACTTATTAACCCCTAATCTGCCGACCCCGATATCGCTGACACCTGCATATTATTTTTAACCCCTAATCTGCCGCTCCGTACACCGCCGCAACCTACATTATACCTATGTACCCCTAATCTGCTGCCCCTAACACCGCCGACCCCTATATTATATTTATTAACCCCTAATCTGCCGCCCCCGCTATCGCTGACACCTGCATATTATTTTTAACCCCTAATCTGCCGCTCCGTACACCGCCGCAACCTACATTATACCTATGTACCCCTAATCTGCTGCCCCTAACACCGCCGACCCCTATATTATATTTATTAACCCCTAATCTGCCACCCCCAACGTCGCCTCCACCTACCTATAATTATTAACCCCTAATCTGCCGACCGGACTACACCGCTACTATAATAAATGTATTAACCCCTAAAGCTAAGTCTAACCCTAACACTAACACCCCCCTAACTTAAATATAATTTAAATCTAACGAAATAAATTAACTCTTATTAAATAACTTATTCCTATTTAAAGCTAAATACTTACCTGTAAAATAAACCCTAATATAGCTACAATATAAATAATAATTATATTGTAGCTATTTTAGGATTAATATTTATTTTAGGGGTTACTACATTTATTATAGTAGCAGTGTGGTCCGGTTGGCAGATTAGGGGTTAATAATTGTAGGTAGGTTGAGGCGACATTGGGGGCGGCAGATTAGGGGTTAATAAATGTAATATAGGGGTCGGCTGTGTTAGGGGCAGCAGATTAGGGATACATAGGGATAATGTAGGTTGCGGCGGTGTACGAAGCGGCAGATTAGGGGTTAAAAAAATATATGCAGGTGTCAGCGATAGCGGGGGCGGCAGATTAGGGGTTAATAAATATAATATAGGGGTCGGCAGTATTAGGGGCAGCAGATTAGGGGTACATAGGGATAACGTAGGTGGGGGCGGTGTGCGGTCGGCAGATTAGGGGTTAAAAAAAATTAATAGAGTGGCGGCGATGTGGGGGACCTCGGTTTAGGGGTACATAGGTAGTTTATGGGTGTTAGTGTACTTTAGAGCACAGTAGTTAAGAGCTTTATAAACCGGCGTTAGCCCATAAAGCTCTTAACTACTGACTTTTTTCTGCGGCTGGAGTTTTGTCGTTAGATTTCTAACGCTCACTTCAGCCACGACTCTAAATACCAGCGTTAGAAAGATCCCATTGAAAAGATAGGATACGCAATTGGCGTAGGGGGATCTGCGGTATGGAAAAGTTGCGGCTGCAAAGTGAGCGTTAGACCCTATCCTGACTGACTCTAAATACCAGCGGTAGCCCAAAACCAGCGTTAGGAGCCTCTAACGTTGGTTTTGCCGGCTAACTGATAAAAATCGTCGCCCACAAAAGTCGGCGATGCCAATATTTGCGCGGGTTTGGTATCCTATATACGGCGTAACCTAGAAGTTACGCGCGTATATTTCTGCCGTCGCCCGTAGTTTTTTGGGCCATAGGCAGGTATACCAAACCCGCGCAATTTGGTATCCAATATACAGCATAAGGACTTACGTGGCGAAAATGGAGAAATCTTACTCCATTTTCACCTCGCCACAAAAAGCAGCCGTAAGAAGCCTTACGCTGACTATTGGAGCCCCGTAACTCCCTAAACTGGCTGCTAAAATAAACCTAACACCTAACGCATGCGCAATGTCTATCTCCCTGTCAACCTCGATCTTCTAAAATAAACCTAACACCTAACGCATGCGCAATGTCTATCTCCCTGTCAACCGCGATCTGCTAAAATAAACCTAACACCTAACGCATGCGCAATGTCTATCTCCCTGTCAACCGCGATCCCCCGCCGCAATCCCTAATAAAGTATTTAACCCCTAAACCGCCGCCATCTACATAAACTAACCCCCTACTGTGAGCCCCTAAAACCGCCACAATCTAACTGATCTATCCCCTAATGTGAACCCCTAAAACCGCCACCATCTAACTGATCTATCCCCTAATGTGAACCCCTTACACCGCCGCCATCTATATTAAAATTATTAACCCCTAATTTAATCTACCTACCCCGCCGCCAGCTATATTATCTATATTAACCCTAAGTATATTATAGTTAATATAGTTATTACATTATATATATTAACTATATTAACCCTAATTATATTAGGGTTAATATAGTTAATATCGTTATTATATTATATATATATTAAGTATAATAACCCTATCTAACTCTAACATCCTAACTAAACTCTTATTAAAATAAATCTAATATTAATATTATTAATTAAAATATTCCTATTTAAATCTAAATACTTACCTATAAAATAAACCCTAAGATAGCTACAATGTAATCAATAATTACATTATAGCAATGTTAGGGTTTATATTTATTTTACAGGTAAATTGTTAATTATTTTAACTAGGTATAATAGCTATTAAATAGTTATTAACTATTTAATAGCTACCTAGTTAAAATAATTACCCAATTACCTGTAAAATAAATCCTAACCTAAGTTACAAATACACCTACACTATCAATAAATTAAATAAACTACAAATATCTATCTAAAAATACAATTAAATAAACTAAACTAAATTACAAAAACAAACAAACACTAAATTACAAAAAATAAAAAAAGATTACAAGATTGTTAAGCTAATTACACCTATTCTAAGCCCCCTAATAAAATAATAAAGCCCCCCAAAATAAAAAAATTCCCTACCCTATTCTAAATTAAAACAAGTTCAGAGCTCTTTTACCTTACCAGCCCTTAAAAGGGCCTTTTGTGGGGGCATGCCCCAAAGAAAACTGTTCTTTTGCCTGCAAAAAAACCCACAATACCAGCCCCCAACATTACAACCCACCACCCATATACCCCTAATCTAACCCAAACCCCCCTTAAATAAACCTAACACTACCCCCCCTGAAGATCTCCCTACCTTGTATTCACCCCGCCGGGCAGAACTCCTCATCCGATCCGGGCGATGTGTTCTAGCAAGCGGCAGTGAAGTCTTCTTCCATCCGGGCGATGTCTTGAAGCAAGCGGAAGAGAGTCTTCTTCCATCGGCGACGTCTTCAAGCAAATCGGCATCTTCAATCTTCTTACTTCGCTCCTCCGCCGCGGAGCATCCTTCCGGCACGGCGACTTCCCGACGAATGAGGTTCCTTTAAATGACGTCATCCAAGATGGCGTCCGTCGAATTCCGATTGGCTGATAGGATTCTATCAGCCAATCGGAATTAAGGTAGAAAAATCTGATTGGCTGATTGAATCAGCCAATCAGATTCAAGTTAAATCCGATTGGCTGAACCAATCAGCCAATCAGATTGAACTTGAATCTGATTGGCTGATTCAATCAGCCAATCAGATTTTTCTACCTTAATTCCAATTGGCTGATAGAATCCTATAAGCCAATCGGAATTCGACGGACGCCATCTTGGATGACGTCATTTAAAGGAACCTCATTCGTCGGGAAGTCGTTGTGCCGGAAGGATGCTCCGCGGCGGAGGAGCGAAGTAAGAAGATTGAAGATGCAGATTTGCTTAAAGAGGTCGCCGATGGAAGAAGACTCTCTGCCGCTTGCTTCAAGACATCGCCCGGATGGAAGAAGACTTCACTGCCGCTTGCTGGAACACATCGCCCGGATCGGATGAGGAGTTCTGCCCGGCGGGGTGAATACGAGGTAGGGAGATCTTCAGGGGGGGTAGTGTTAGGTTTATTTAAGGGGGGTTTGGGTTAGATTAGGGGTATGTGGGTGGTGGGTTGTAATGTTGGGGGGTGGTATTGTGTTTTTTTTTGCAGGCAAAAGAGCAGTTTTCTTTGGGGCATGCCCCCACAAAAGGCCCTTTTAAGGGCTGGTAAGGTAAAAGAGCTTTGAACTTGTTTTAATTTAGAATAGGGTAGGGAATTTTTTTTATTTTGGGGGGGCTTTATTATTTTATTAGGGGGCTTAGAATAGGTGTAATTAGCTTAAAAATCTTGTAATCTTTTTTTTATTTTTTGTAATTTAGTGTTTGTTTTTTTTGTAATTTAGTTTAGTTTATTTAATTGTATTTTTAGATAGATATTTGTAGTTTATTTAATTTATTGATATTGTAGGTGTATTTGTAACTTAGGTTAGGATTTATTTTACAGGTAATTGGGTAATTATTTTAACTAGGTAGCAATTAAATAGTTAATAACTATTTAATAGCTATTATACCTAGTTAAAATAATTAACAATTTACCTGTAAAATAAATATAAACCCTAACATAGCTATAATGTAATTATTAATTACATTGTAGCTATCTTAGGGTTTATTTTATAGGTAAGTATTTAGATTTAAATAGGAATATTTTAATTAATAATATTAATATTAGATTTATTTTAATAAGAGTTTAGTTAGGATGTTAGAGTTAGATAGGGTTATTATACTTAATATATATATAATATAATAACGATATTAACTATATTAACCCTAATATAATTAGGGTTAATATAGTTAATATATATAATATAATAACTATATTAACCCTAATATAATTAGGGTTAATATAGTTAATATAGCTGGCGGCAGTGTAGGGGGATTAGATTAGGGGTTAATACATTTATTATAGGTGGCCGCGGTGTAGGGGGATGTAGATTGTGGGCAAAAGAGCAGTTTACTTTGTGACAAAGCCCCGCCAAAAGCCCTTTTAAGGGCTGGCAAAAGAGCTGTTACTTTGGGGCATGCCCCGCAAAAAGCCCTTTTAAGGGCTGGCAAAAGAGCTGTTACTTTGGGGCAATGCCATGCAAAAAGCCATTTTCAGGGCTATTTGTAGGGTTAGACTTAGGTTTAGTGGTAGGGATAGTTTAGTATTTTAGGGGTTAAATTATTTAATATAGATGGCGGCGGGGTAGGGGATTAGATTAGGGGTTAATAATTTTAAAATAGCGGCGGGGTAGGGGCTCACTTTAGGGGGTAGGTAAGGTAGATGGCGGCGGTGTTAGGGGCTCACTTTAGGGGGTTATAGATTTAATATAGCTGGCGGCGGTTTAGAGGTTAATAACTTTATTAAGTAGCGGTGGTTTAGGGGTTAATACATATTTTATTGTTAGGATAGTGAGGGGGGATAGCGGATAGAGGGTTAGACGTGTCGGGCTATGTTAGGGAGGCGTGTTAGACAGTGCGGGTGATTTAGACTTTAGTCAGGTTTTGTAGGCTCCGGCAGTTTCTAACGTGCCGCAAGTCACTGGCGACGCCAGAAATTTGTACTTGCGCAGATTTCTGGACATCGCTGGTTTGTCAGACTTACGGCACGTTAGCATCTGACGGCGACATATATGGGATAGCTCGAGTTGCAAGCTGAAACTGCGGGCGACGCGGGTTCCCTCGCTTGCGCCGCAAACTACGATCTATATCGGATCGCGCCCCTGGCCGTTAGATAGCTACAATATAACTAATAGTTACATTGTATCTAGCTTAGGTTTTATTTTTATTTTACATGCAACTTTGTATTTATTTAAACTAGGTACAATAGTTATTAAATAGTTATTAACTATTTAATAACTACCTAGTTAAAATAAAGACAAATTTACCTGTAAAATAAATCCTAACCTAAATTACAATTACACCTAACACTACACTATAATTAAAATAATTTCCTAAATTAACTACAATTAACTACAATTAAATTAAATAAACTAAAGTACGGAAAAAAAACACTAAATTACAGAAAAAAATAAAATAATTACAAGAATTTTAAACTAATTACACCTACTCTAATCCCCCTAATAAAATAAAAAAGCCCCCCAAAATAAAAAAAATCCCTACCCTATACTAAATTACAAATAGCCCTTAAAAGGGCCTTTTGCAGGGCATTGCCCCAAAGTAATCAGCTCTTACAATACCCCCCCAACATTACAACCCACCACCCACACACCCAACCCTACTCTAAAACCCACCCAATCCCCCCTTAATAAAACCTAACACTACCCCCTTGAAGATCAGGGGCAGAAGTCTTCATCTGATCCGGGCAGAAGAGGACCTCCAGACGGGCAGAAGTCTTCATCCAGGCGGCATCTTCTATCTTCATTCATCCGACGAGGAGTGGCTCCATCTTGAAGACATCCGACGTGGAGCATCCATCCAGACCGACGACTACCCGACAAATGACGGTTCCTTTAAATGACGTTATCCAAGATGGCATCGCTTGAATTCTGATTGGCTGATAGGATTCTATCAGCCAATCAGAATTAAGGTAGGAAAAATCCTATTGGCTGATGCAATCAGCCAATAGGATCGAAGTTCAATCCTATTGGCTGATCCAATCAGCCAATAGGATTGAGCTTCCATTCTATTGGCTGTTCCAATAAGCCAATAGATACCGAGCTCAATCCTATTGGCTGATTGCATCAGCCAATAGGATTTTTCCTACCTTAATTCCGATTGGCTGATAGAATCCTATCAGCCAATCGGAATTCAAAAGACGCCATCTTGGATGATGTCATTTAAAGGAACCGTCATTCGTCGGATAGTCGTCGGTCTGGATGGATGCTCCGCGTCGGATGTCTTCAAGATGGAGCCGCTCCTCGCCGGATGGATGAAGATAGAAGATGCCGCCTGGATGAAGACTTCTGCCCATCTGGAGGTCCTCTTCTGCCTGGATCGGATGAAGACTTCTGCCCCTCTGGAGGCCACTTCTGCCCAGTTGGGTGAAGACGTCTCAAGGTAGGGTGATCTTCAAGGGGGTAGTGTTAGGTTTTATTAAAGGGGGATTGGGTGGGTTTTAGAGTAGGGTTGGGTGTGTGGGTGGTGGGTTGTAATGTTGGGGGGTATGGTATTTTTTTTTTACAGGTAAAAGAGCTGATTACTTTGGGGCAATGCCCCGCAAAAGGCCCTTTTAAGGGCTATTTGTAATTTAGTGTAGGGTAGAGATTTTTTTTATTTTGGGGGCTTTTTTATTTTATTAGGGGGATTAGAGTAGGTGTAATTATTTTAAAATTCTTGTAATTATTTTATTTTTTTCTGTAATTTAGTGGGGGGGGGTTTCGTACTTTAGTTTATTTAATTTAATTGTAGTTAATTGTAGTTAATTTAGGAAATTATTTTAATTATAGTGTAGGTTAGGGTTTATTTTACAGGTAAATTTGAATTTGTTTTATCTAGAAAGTTAGTAAATAGTTAATAACTATTTAATAACTATTCTACCTAGTTTAAATAAATACAAAGTTGCCTGTAAAATAAAAAATAAATCCTAATGTAACTATTAGTTATATTGTAGCTATCTTGGGGTTTATTTTACAGGTATTTAGTTTTAAATAGGAATAATTAATTTAATTGTAGTAATTGTATTTAGATTATTTAAATTATATTTAAGTTAGGGGGGGGTTAGGGTTAGACTTAGGTTTAGGGGTTAATATATTTATTATAGTGGTGGCGACGTTGGGGGTGGCAGATTAGGAGTTAATAAGTGTAGGTAGGTGGCGGCGATGTTGGGGCGGCAGATTAGGGGTTAATAAATATAATATAGGGTTCAGCGATGTTGTGGGCAGCAGATTAGGGGTTCATAAGTATAATGTAGGTGGCGGCGGTGTCCAGAGCGGCAGATTAGGGGTTAATAATATATTGCAGGTGTCAGCGATGTTGGGGGCGGCAGATTAGGGGTTAATAAGTGTAAGATTAGGGGTGTTTAGACTCGGGGTTCATGTTAGGGTGTTAGGTGTAGACATAAAAAGTATTTTCCCATAGGAATCAATGGGGCTGTGTTAGGAGCTGAACGCTGCTTTTTTGCAGGTGTTAGGTTTTTTTTTTCAGCCGGCTCTCCCCCATTGATTCCTATGAGGAAATCGTGCACGAGCACGTTTAGCCAGCTCACCGCTACCGTAAGCAGCGCTGGTATTACAGTGAGATGTGGAGGTAAATTTTGCTCTCCGCTCACTTTTTAGAGGCTAACGCCGGGTTGAAAAAAACCCGTAATACCAGCGTTGTCTGTAGGTGAGCGGTGAGCTGAAACTGCTCGTTAGCCCTGCACCCCTGTTACCGCAAAACTTATAATCTCGCTGAATGAGTTTTGGATTTACCATATGCAGAACAAATTCCAATCCTGAATCTGCAATTGCCCGTCATTATATGGACCAGTCACAACCTAACATTTTTTAACTCCCTGATTCGCTATTGGAAATGAGGGAACTCTGAGGTTTTGGTAAGCATGTTAAAGACTCAGAATTTTATACCACATAAATAGTAAACTGCAATGTACTTTCATTATTTATTTTGTCTGTTTTTCATTTAATTTAAATTTGAAAATTCTAATTTTTCTACTTGCCCCAATGAGTCTGAGGTATGTCCACACAAACTCATGTGTCTATATGAGTTTGTGTGTATAATTGTGTGCATGTGTATGAATGTGTGTGTGGTTAAGTTTGTGTGTGTGCGCGTTTTAGTCTCCGCACTAATAAAGAAGGCTCTAAGCAAATGAATAAAGGAGATGCATTAATGAGCATAAAGAGAAAATTTAATGAAAAGAAACATAAAAATAAAAACAAAACATCCTAATTGTAATCCATAAATGAACACAGATGCAACAAACATACACACATGCAAACTGGGCGTCCCCAGTTATAAAGCAGCAAAAAAATAATAAGTGGTGGAGGTCAGACTCTACAGCAAAAAGTCAAAACCCTGGCTATATAGGAAAACCATGGGAATAATAATGTTAGATGCAAGCAATGAAATGAATAAGCAAGATAAGGCAGTCCATGCACTTGTAGCGGTTCATGCAGGATATGACAATGTGGTTAGTGAGCTGACAGTTGAGAAGATGACAAGTTATGCCAAGCAATCAGGAATATATAGCAATATATCTTCCAAAGCGTCAAGTAAGACAGAGTTCATGCATACAATATTGCTAAGTTCATATGGATATTTCCAATTTCCTCAGTGTGGGATTTGAGAAAAGGTGTTAAATGCTCCGGCACTCGAGGACCAAAGTCCGCCGGTGAATGGCAACTGTGTAAGAGTAGCGCTCTATGAGCGATCTCACCCAATCCTTGTAGGTTCTCAGAATGCTAAGTAAACACTTAGCATTGTGCACAGTTGTTACATGGAAATGTGCCATTCTGTCATGATCCTCCTATTCCACCTTAAATGTGTCAAGCAAATACTATATACCACCTTTACATCTTGTTAACTTCCTACCTGAACCCAATATAAACCTGCTTCCTCCCATGGTCCTTTGCTGGTTTATTGAAGTGTAATAGTTACAGTTCCAGTCCTTACCTTTTCTACAGCATAACAGGATTTAAACTGTGTATTTATTTCCTTTTCTATCAGCATACCTCTATTTCAGCCGGAGCTGACATTACATATCTGCAGCAGGACTTCACTCCACACCTCCCCCATCCAGGGTCTGCTTGTGAGTATTCCTAACAACCTGGCGTGACACGCCACTCAGCAAACAGGAAACGCAGGGACCACAGCGTTCACACTCTCACCAAGCTCATTGGGACCGGATCTCTGTGCTGCACTCATCGCACTCACAGCAGCTGCAGTTTGCTTAAAGGGGAAATCTCATTCAGCGACTTCTGGACAGGTGCTGTATAAACTTTCATAAACACACTGTGCAACTCTCTTCTGAAGTACACTTAAACATACTACAAGTGTAAGATTTGTATAGTGAAGCTGCTTGCATTTAACCGTGAACTCTCTCTACTAGCTGCATCCTGAAATACAATTAACCTCTGCATTACTGTTTGTAAACTGAAGCTGCTTGCATTTAACCCTGGTCTCTTTCTACTAACTGCATCCTGATATATAATTAACCTCTGCAGTACTGTTTATCTCTGTATATCCATTGCTACGAATACCTGCCAAAGTCAACTCCCACTAATAGACACTCCAGTTACTGGGAGCTAGCTGTCCGGCAAAATTAACAACAAGTGTTATGCAGTTCACTAAAAGCATATAGTGTACTGTCATCCTCAACTCTTGTAACACATCCTCAATTTTACATGATATCTTGGTTGTTACAATTACAAGTGAGTTGATTGTTACACATTCACAGTAGTACTCACAGCTAATCTATTCTGCCCAGTTCCTATATCCGCCTTGACCAAAGTATCTCTCAAATTGAGATTCCTCTTATAAGAAAATAAAGGAAAATCCTTAAAGGTGTTTGCTAGAATTTTATCCTCTGATAACAAAAACCAATGTTTTCTGAATATCCTTTTTAAAGGTGGAATATGATAACCATATGGTACCACAAAGGGAATTCTATCGTCCAATGTCCTCTTAATGGATTTTTTCTGAATAAGACTAGCACGGGGAATTAAATCTACTTTTAATTTGTGAGTTTGTAATAAATCAACTGGGTATCTCCTGCTTTCAAACCGACCAAAAAAATCTTGAAATTGTTCATTCAGACGTGTCTCATTATTAACAATTCGCTTGGCCCGTAAAAGTTGACTGAAAGGAAGGCTCCTAATTGTTTGAGGAGGATGAAAACTGGAAAAAAACAAAAGGTTATTCCTATCTGTGTCTTTCCTGAAAAAATCTGTCAACAAGGAACCATCTCTCAATGAGACAGTTATGTCTAGAAAGTTTTGAGTATATGAATCAAAATTGATGGTAAATTGAAGATTTGGATCAAATGAATTCAGTTCATGAAAAAAGCCATGAGGGAGATATTATCCCCTGTCCAAACCATGAAAACATCATCAATATACCTTTTCCAAAATTTACAGTGTTCCTTAAAACTTTCATTAGTGTAAAGAAATTTATTCTCAAATTCATGTACATAAAGTGATGCGTATGTGGGGGCAATATTGGCCCCCATAGCCATACCCTTAGTTTTCCAATAAAATGAATCTCCAAAGAGAAAATAGTTCCTTGTCAACACTGTTTCAAGTAAATCCATATTGAACATGCGTTCCCTGGGTGAGTAGAGAGCTATTCTATTTAATTGTTCACCAATACATTTAAGACCCTCTCGTTGTGGTATAGATGTATAGAGGGATTTAATATCCAACGTTACAAGAATGGAGTCCCTATTGAACTGCAAGTTTTCAATTTGTCGCAAGAAGTCTGAAGAGTCTTCTAAATGCGAAGGTACATTATCCAACAGTGGCCATAATAATTTATCAAGAAATATTGAAATTGATTGAAAAATGGAATTAGTACTGGCCACAATTGGCCTACCTGGAGGGTTATTAAGGCATTTATGTATTTTGGGTAAACAATAAATGACTGGTATGACCGGATCTTTCTGAATTAAAAAGTACGTTTGTTTCTTAGTAATGATGCACTGATCTAAAGCCATATCAACTATAGATTGAATGTAAGACTGGAATTTAACAGTGGGGTTAAATTTCAATTTCAAATAATTGTCAATGACATCTAGCTGGTTCTGAACTTCTGTCATATATTGGTGTTTATCCATGATGACCAAGGCCGGTTTAATAACCAGATCTTTTCTGGTTTTAAGACACTCAAGAGCCTTCCTCTCAGCCAAAGTCAAATTCAGGGTACCCATTTTTATTCCCTTATTCCTTAATTTTCCTTAATTTTTCATAGTCTTTTTTAACTAGTGTAATAAAAGATTCCACCGTATTATTGGTTACTGGTGCATTTTTTATCTAAGGCTTTGAACCTGTGTATGAAATTGATTCATAGTATCCACAAATGCTTCGTGTTTACTTTCCTGAGGATGAGTAGCAAAAAAGGCTTTAAATCTAAGATTCCTAAAGAATCTTTGCAGATCTGCTTCAATTTTAAAGAAATTTGGACTTACTGTAGGAATAAAGGATAATCCTTTCTGTAAGACTGAGGTGGTCAGGGGATCAAGTTCAATAGAAGAAATATTAATTACAAGATCCTCAGCTATCTTTTGCTGTGTCTTGTTTGCATGTGATTTCCTGTTCCTCTTCCCCCCTCTGTGTATTCTCTTTTTTCTTTGGGTTTGTGTTTGTGTGTATTTTGCCCTAAAGGGGAGGGACTTCTGGAGTCTTGGTCTGATGATGAATCACCAGAGTGCTCAGTGGTATATCTAGGTGCCCTTCTCCTCTCACGTCTAAACGGTACAAAATAGGGATTTCTCCACTTATAGACTTTATTGTTAGAATAATCAGTAGAATCTCTTTGGAATTTTTGTGCCTTTTTAGTTTCTACTTCTTTCTTAAATTTGTTAATAAGCTCCAAAATATCACTTTTAAGCTTTTATAGTCTGCTTCCAGTTTAAATGATTTTAATTGAATCTCAATCCTTTCAATATCTGCCTGTACTTTCGGTATCTCCTTTTGAATATATTAAATGGTCAAAATGATTAAGTCACTTGAGCATTTATTAAGGATACCTTCCCATTTGTCACAAAAGTCTGGGTCTTCTTTAAATAGTGTGGGGTGTAAATTACAATGTAATTCTCTAGGAATATATTTAAGGCGGTGGTATTCCCCTAGAGTAACAGCATGTAGCTCTAGACTTGTTTTTTTGCGGTACAATTTCTCAAGGGACTGGGGCTCATCAGAATCCTCAGTGTTTTTAAGAAAATCTCTATTTTCCAAACAGAGTGTGGCTATCCTAGACGCATCTAGTTCAGAATACACAAACAATTTAGGGGCTTCTTGGGATTGTTGCAGAAATGCCATAACAACAATAAACAAAAATAAAAATAAGACTAAATCAGTGCTCAATCCTCAGGTAGAGTA
This sequence comes from Bombina bombina, assembly GCF_027579735.1. NCBI lineage: Eukaryota > Metazoa > Chordata > Amphibia > Anura > Bombinatoridae > Bombina > Bombina bombina. The sequence goes on along the minus strand of NC_069499.1, from coordinate 1,146,574,945 downwards.
AATAATTCAATCAACATACAATAAAAGGATGAGTACTAATATAAATGTTAATGTACTTAATGAATTTACAAACTGTAATAAGTGCTCGAGACCAGGGTGCACTACTACCTATACACCCACAAATAGTATGAATACAAATATTAGTCTCCGCACTAATAAAGAAGGCGCTAAGCAAATTAATAAAGGAGATGCATTAATGAGCATAAAGAGAAAATTTAATGAAAAGAAACATAAAAAGAAAAACAAAACATCCTAATTGTAATCCATAAATGAACACAGATGCAACAAACATACACACATGCAAACTGGGCGTCCCCAGTTATAAAGCTGCAAAAAAACAATAAGTGGTGGAGGTCAGACTCTAGAGCAAAAAGTCAAAACCCTGGCTATATATGAAACCCATGGGCATAATCATGTTAAATGCAAGCAATGAAATGAATAAGCAAGATAAGGCAGTTCATGCACTTGTAGCAGTTCATGAGGATATGACAATGTGGTTAGTGAGCTGACAGTTGAGAAGATGACAAGTTATGCCAAGCAATCAGGAATATATAGCAATATATCTTCCAAAGCGTCAAGTAAGACAGAGTTCATGCATACAATATTGCTAAGTTCATATGGATATTTCCAATTTCCTCAGTGTGTGATTTGAGAAAAGGTGTTAAATGCTCCGGCACTCGAGGACCAAAGTCCGCCGGTGAATGGCAACTGTGTAAGAGTAGTGCTCTATGAGCGATCTCATCCAATCCGTGTAGGGTCTCAGAATGCTAAGTAAACACTGTCCATAGTAAGACATCCAACAGCGGCACGATGATTGTGGCAATCCCCAGCGTGTATCAGACTGTCAGCAGTACAAACCAGCATGCAAGCATCGAGCTCTATTGGCGTCTGACGTCACTTCCACAACAGCAGGCAACGCGCGTTTCAGGCTCCGCCCTTCAACTTGGCCTATCATACTTCAGAAAACCACCTCCTTTTCTTTGTTTCATGCATAACTACTAGTCATGTAATATTCCTGTGTTCGCAATATCAGCTGTTTTTGTTTGTGTGTGTTTGCGCATGTCTGTTATGTCTTTGCCATCTTTGCCTGATATCCGAAGTGGTGACGCTATATGGGCGTTACTACCACACACAGTGAGTGCGCTTTAAAAAGGGGTGGTTTTCCGAAGTATGAAAGACCAAGTTGAAGGGCGGAGCCTGAAACGCGCGTTGCCTGCTGTTGTGGAAGTGACATCAGACGCCAATAGAGCTCGATGCTCGCATGCTGGTTTGTACTGCTGACAGTCTGATACAAGCTGGGGATTGCCACAATCATCGTGCCGCTGTTGGATGCCTTCCTATGGACAGTGTTTACTTAGCATTCTGAGAACCTACACGGATTGGGTGAGATCGCTCATAGAGCGCTACTCTTACACAGTTGCCATTCACCGGCGTCTTTGGTCCTCGAGTGCCAGAGCATTTAACACCTTTTCTCAAATCACACACTGAGGAAATTGGAAATATCCATATGAACTATGAACTTAGCAATATTGTATGCATGAACTCTGTCTTACTTGATGCTTTGGAAGATATATTGTTATATATTCCTGATTGCTTAGCATAACTTTTCATCTTCTTAACTGTCAGCTCACTAACCACATTGTCATATCCTGCATGAACCGCTACAAGTGCATGAACTGCCTTATCTTGCTTATTCATTTCATTGCTTGAATCTAACATTATTATGCCCATGGGTTTCATATATAGCCAGGGTTTTGACTTTTTGCTCTAGAGTCTGACCTCCACCACTTATTATTTTTTTGCTGCTTTATAACTGGGGACGCCCAGTTTGCATGTGCGTATGTTTGTTGCATCTGTGTTCATTTATGGATTACAATTAGGATGTTTTGTTTTTCTTTTTATGTTTCTTTTCATTACATTTTCTCTTTATGCTCATTAATGCATCTCTTTTATTCATTTGCTTAGAGCCTTCTTTATTAGTGTGGAGACTAATATTTGTATTCATACTATTTGTGGGTGTATAGGTAGTAGTGCACCCTGGTCTCGAGCACTTATTACAGTTTGTAAATTCATTAAGTACATTAACATTTATATTAGTGCTCATCCTTTTATTGTATGTTGATTGAATTATTTACTCTACCTGAGGATTGAGCACTGATTTAGTCTTATTTTTATTTTTGTTTATTGTTGTTATGGCATTTCTGCAACAATCCCAAGAAGCCCCTAAATTTTTGCGTATTCTGAACTAGATGCGTCTAGGATAGCCACACTCTGTTTGGAAAATAGAGATTTTCTTAAAAACACTGAGGATTCTGATGAGCCCCAGTCCCTTGAGAAATTGTACCGCAAAAAAACAAGTCTAGAGCTACATGCTTTTACACTAGTGGAATACCACGTTGTAATTTACACACCACACTATTTAAAGAAGACCCAGACTTTTGTGACAAATGGGAAGGTATCCTTAATAAATGCTCAAGTGACTTAATCATTTTGACCATTGAATATATTCAAAAGGAGATACCGAAAGTACAGGCAGATATTAAAAGGATTGAGATTCAATTAAAATCATTTAAACTGGAAGCAGACTATAAAAGCTTAAAAGTGATATTTTGGAGCTTATTAACAAATTTAAGAAAGAAGTAGAAACTAAAAGGGCACAAAAATTCCAAAGAGATTCTACTGATTATTCTAACAATAAAGTCTATAAGTGGAGAAATCCCAATTTTGTACCGTTTAGACATGAGAGGAGAAGGGCACCTAGATATACCACTGAGAACTCTGGTGATTCATCATCAGACCAATACTCCAGAAGTCCCTCCCCTTTAGGGCAAAATACACACAAACACAAACCCAAAGAAAAAAAGAATACACAGAGGGGGGAAGAGGAACAGGAAATTGCATGCAAACAAGAGACAGCAAAAGATAGCTGAGGATCTTGTAATTAATATTTCTTCTATTGAACTTGATCCCCTGACCACCTCAGTCTTAAAGAAAGGATTATCCTTTATTCCTACAGTAAGTCCAAATTTCTTTAACATTGAAGCAGATCTGCAAAGATTCTTTAGGAATCTTAGATTTAAAGCCTTTTTTGCTACTCATCCTCAGGAAAGTAAACACAAAGCATTTGTAGATACTATGAATCAATTTCATACACAGGTTCAAAGCCTTAGATCAAAAAGCACAGCACATGCACCGGTAACCAATAATACGGTGGAATCTTTTATTACACTAGTTAAAAAAGACTATGAAAAATTAAGGAATAAGGGAGTAAAAATGGGTACCCCGAATTTGACTTTGGCTGAGAGGAAGGTTCTTGAGTGTCTTAAAACCAGAAAAGATCTGGTTATTAAACCGGCCGATAAGGGTGGAGCCTTGGTCATCATGGATAAATACCAATATATGACAGAAGTTCAGAACCAGCTAGATGTCATTGACAATTATTCGAAATTGACATTTAACCCCACTGTTAAATTCCATTCTTACATTCAATCTATAGTTGATATGGCTTTAGATCAGTGCATCATTACTAAGAAACAAGCAGACTTTTTAATTCAGAAAGATCCGGTCATACCAGTCATTTATTGTTTACCCAAAATACATAAATGTCTTAATAACCCTCCAGGTAGGCCAATTGTGGCCAGTACTAATTCCATTTTTCAATATTTCTTGATAAATTATTATGGCCACTGTTGGATAATGTACCTTTGCATTTAGAAGACTCTTCAGACTTCTTGCGACAAATTGAAAACTTGCAGTTCAATAGGGACTCCATTCTTGTAACGTTGGATATTAAATCCCTCTATACATCTATACCACATCGAGAGGGTCTGAAATGTATTGGTGAACAATTAAACAGAATGGCTCTCTACTCACCCAGGGAACGCATGTTCATTATGGATTTACTTGAAACAGTGTTGACAAGGAACTATTTTCTCTTTGGAGATTCATTTTATTTGCAAACTAAGGGTATGGCCCCCACATACGCATCTCTTTATGTACGTGAATTTGAGAATAAATTTCTTTACACTAATGAAAGTTTTAAGGAACACTGTAAATTTTGGAAAAGGTATATTGATGATGTTTTTATGGTTTGGACAGGGGATAATATCTCCCTCATGGCTTTTTTTCATGAATTGAATTCATTTGATCCAAATCTTCAATTTACCATCAATTTTGATTCATATACTCAAAACTTTCTAGACATAACTGTCTCATTGAGAGATGGTTCCTTGTTGACAGATGTGTTCAGGAAAGACACAGATAGGAATAACCTTTTGTTTTTTTCCAGTTTCATCCTCCTCAAACGATTAGGAGCCTTCCTTTCAGTCAACTTTTACGGGCCAAGCGAATTGTTAATAATGAGACACATCTGAATGAACAATTTCAAGATTTTTTTGGTCGGTTTGAAAGCAGGGGATACCCAGTTGATTTATTACAAACTCACAAATTAAAAGTAGATTCAATTCCCCGTGCTAGTCTTATTCAGAAAAAATCCATTAAGAGGACATTGGACGATAGAATTCCCTTTGTGGTACCATATGGTTATCATATTCCACCTTTAAAAAGGATATTTTGAAAACATTGGTTTTTGTTATCAGAGGATAAAATTCTAGCAAACTCCTTTAAGGGTTTTCCTTTATTTTCTTATAAGAGGAATCACAATTTGAGAGATAGTTTGGTCAAGGCGGATATAGGAACTGGGCAGAATAGAGTAGCTGTGTGTACTACTGTGAATGGCACATTTCCATGTAACAACTGTGCACAATGTAACTCAATACAATTAGGTGATACTATCACACATCCTAGATCTGGTAAACGTTTGACCATCAGAGGTCAGTTTACTTGTGACTCCAATTTTGTGGACTATGTAATTAAATGTCCATGTGGTCTAGCCTATGTTGGGGAGACCACTAAGCCTATCAGAGATAGGATTAAAGAAACATAAAACAGCCATAGGTAAACTTGATCCTTCTGCCCCTGTAGTCCATCACTTTACACTTTTAGGCCACAATAAAAGTCAACTTAAATTTCAGGTGGTTGATGGGGTGGGCCCTTTAAGGAGAGTTGGGAATAGACAAAAATTACTTTTTGAAAAAGAAGCACTTTGGATCCAAAAAATGGATTCTATGACTCCAATGGCTTAAATAGGGAAATCACATGGGGTACATTTGTCTAGGGACTGAGGTTTCATTGAGACCCCTCTTTTTTTGAGAGTATGAATAGTTGTAATGAAGAATGAATTGTGGTAAATGTCCATTCAATTATGTCTTCTATATATGGACAGTTAACACTTTGCTTTATGGTGCCTCAATATATTAAAAAAAATTAGTTTTTTTTATACTGTATTTTTATATGATACCTCTAAATTAGCCTTTACATGTGTGTAGAATATCCTACATTAAGAGGTTATTTGCTTGCTTAATTCATTTATGAAATATCTTTGTTTCATGTATAACTACTAGCCATGTAAAATTCCTGTGTTCACAATATCAGCTGTTTGTGTTTGTGTGTGTTTGCGCATGTCTGTTATGTCTTTGCCATCTTTGCCTGATATCCGAAGTGGTGACGCTATGTGGGCGTTACTACCACACACATTGAATACGCTTGAAAAGGAGTTGGTTTTCCAAAGTATGACAGATCAAGTTGAAGGACGGAGTCCGAAACGTGCTTTGCCTGCTGTTGTGTAAGTGATGTCAGACGCCAATAGAGCTCAATGCTCGCATGCTGGTTTGTACTGCTGACAGTCTGATACACGCTGGGGATTGCCACAATCATCGTGCCGCTGTTGGATGTCTTCCTATGGACAGTGTTTACTTAGCATTCTGAGACCCTACATGGATTGGGTGAGATCACTCATAGAGCGCTACTCTTACACAGTTGCCATTCACCGGCGTACTTTGTTCCTCGAGTGCCGGAGCATTTAACACCTTTTCTCAAATCAAACACTGAGGAAATTGGAAATATCCATATGAACTTAGCAATATTGTATGCATGAACTCTGTCTTACTTGACGCTTTGGAAGATATATTGCTATATATTCCTGATTGCTTGGCATAACTTGTCATCTTCTCAACTGTCAGCTCACTAACCACATTGTCATATCCTGCATGAACCGCTACAAGTGCATGGACTGCCTTATCTTGCTTATTCATTTCATTTCTTGCATCTAACATTATTATTCCCATGGTTTTCCTATATAGCCAGGGTTTTGACTTTTTGCTCTAGAGTCTGACCTCCACCACTTATTATTTTTTTGCTGCTTTATAACTGGGGACGCCCAGTTTGCATGTGTGTATGTTTGTTGCATCTGTGTTCATTTATGGATTACAATTAGGATGTTTTGTTTTTCTTTTTATGTTTCTTTTCATTAAATTTTCTCTTTATGCTCATTAATGCATCTCCTTTATTCATTTGCTTAGAGCCTTCTTTATTAGTGCGGAGACTAATATTTGTATTCATACTATTTGTGGGTGTATAGGTAGTAGTGCACCCTGGTCTGGAGCACTTATTACAGTTTGTAAATTCATTAAGTACATTAACATTTATATTGGTGCTCATCCTTTTACTGTATGTTAATATATATATATATATATATACACTATATAATGTTATTGTTATATAATTGATATATCTTAACATTTTCATATTTCTGCCATTTTAAGAAATAAACTACAAACATTTCAAAGCGCATTCTTTCATAAATGTACAGTATAAACATTTATTGCGGGAAGGCTCATCTTGAAAGTTTGAAAGCCCTCTGTGTAAGACTATGAAAACCACTGCTCTATATGAATCATGAAAGAAAAAAATTGAGTTACATATCCCTAAGCCATCTCAAAATAACTTAACAGAAAATTATTTTTAAAAGGATAGAAAAGTCAACATTAAACCCGCATGATTCAGACAGAGCATGTAATTTTAAGAAACTTTTACATTCACTTTTTTTCAAATGTGTTATGTTCTCTTGATATCCCTTGTTGAAAAAGAACAGGCTCAGACTGACCATAGGGCATACCAGGCAAATGCCCAGTGGGCCGTCGGTTCCCTTATCCCTGCCCACCATTACCACACAAACAGAGTGCTTCACTGTGGCTCTTTATTTGTTTTGACCTGATCGGTGTAGCTGTTGGGCCACCGGTTCCCTTAGCCCCGCCAACTATTACCGCAAGGCTAGTAGCTCTGTAAAATGTTACTTTGACTTAAACTCAGTAAGGCTCTTTATTTATTTTGACCTGATCGGTGCAGCTATTGGGCCGCCGGTTCCCTTCGCCCCGCCCGCTATTACCACAAGGCTAGTAGCTCTGTGAAATTTTACTTTTTACACTCAGTAAGTTATTGCACAGCCTCACCGGCACTGCACCGCTGTGTGCTTCAGCTTGACCCACACATCATGTGTGGGTCAAGCTGAAGCATACAGCAATGCGGTGCATTGCCAGTGCGGCTGTGCAATAATATATACCCGTGCACTCATGAGGAAGTGGGAGTTGGACTGAGTATGGCTTATACCCAGGGGCAGAAGCGGAACTATTGTGGGTGCAAGAGGTGCAGTGACACCGGGGCCACAGTGCTGCGGAGGGCCCATCAAGCAGTGCAGCAGTAGGCTGTGTGTTAACATGCAAGAAAAATGAAAAAGGTTACTCATCTAGATCTAGTGATACGGCCACCTAGTGGCAAATATGAAGCACTGCAGGCAATGCACAGAGGTACAGCATTTGTAATTAAGTACTTAGAGCTAAGCAGACTGGTCATGGGGGCAGGATGGTATCTGACCCTTTACCATTTGTTGTGGAACATTTGCTGGGGGATGGAGTTATTGGAGTGTGTGTTTACCGCTCTCGAAAAGTAAAACGATGATCAAAGGAAAGCATCCCACTTCCAGCTGCACAGTCTCCCAGTCTCACATTTCTGCCAGAAATCTCTTATGTTTTGCCTTACCCTCATCTCCCTCTCTAGCGCGGAAGCTGTGTGCTGTGACAGAAACCGCTACAGCACTGGAATAATTTAGTAGCTTAGCTTTACTAAAGGGTGCTGTCTCTATTGGACATCTCAGCAACAACTTAGAATTATTTTATTTTCTCTTTCAGTCAGTTCTTGTGCAACCTGGCTCTCCAAACTGATTAAGGCTGGTGGCACTGTAGTATAAATATACATATATATATATATATATATATATATATATATATATATATCTTCAAAACTTTGCATATATAATTTTAAAAAATTAAACCTAATCAAATACCCCTATAAAAATACCCCCCAATAAATACACCCCCTAATCTAACAATAGACTACCAATAGCCCTTTAAAGGACCTTTTGTAGGGCATTGCCCTAAGTTAAACAGCTCTTTTACCTAAAAAAAAATTACAAATTCCCCCCTTAAAGTGAACCCCCCCCGCCCACACAACCCCCAAAATAAAAAAACTAAACTATCCATTGCCCCTAAAGGGGCATTTGTATGGGCATTGCCCTTAAAAGGGCAATCAGCTCTTTTGCTGCCCATTAAAAAAAAAAAATCACTAATCTAAAAAAAAAAAAAACCCCGAAATAGATACTTACAGTTCCTGAAGTCTGGCGGTGAATGTCTTCTTCTTCAGTCAGCGAAATCTTCATCCAGCGCAGGGACATCTTCTTTCTTCATCTGATGGGAAGGCGGCGCGGAGTGGAGGTGACATCGGAGCAGGACCGGCGATCCCGGAGCAGGACTGGCAGTCGCGGAGCAGGACCGGCGTGGAGGATCCTCTTCATGTGGTCTACACCGCATACTGAATATTAAATGCAAGGTACCCCATTTAGGACTTTGCATTCCTATTGGATGACATTTTAAAATCAGCCAATAGGATGAGAGCTACTGAAATCCTATTGGCTGTTTAAATCAGCCAATTTTTGGTTAATGCTTCCTTTGGCTGCGCGCGCAGCCTACATTCTTTTGGCTGCGCGCGCAATTGACGACGGTGACGGACGCGTTACAAACGCGATTATAGTATAGATATATATATGTGTGTGTGTGTGTGTGTGTGTATGTATGTGTATATATATATATATAAATATATATATTTATGAGTAGGGTGCTCACTTGGGATAGTAGAGATTGTATATAACTATATAAATATATATTTATTTGTTATTATGTGCATATACATATATATTTACAGGTAACATACAGTCCCCATAGACCACAATGTAAAGACACCCACACCACCAACTTTAACCCCTTAAAACTGCCTAGTGCAGTTGTTTTTTATTTTTTTAAAAAGCAAATTTTTTTAAAATAAAAAACTATAATACCCTCTATTTTAAGGGTATTTGGGGCACTTTTAGAAAATGAACCATAGATCTGATCTCTGGTTAATTTTCTGAGCTCGCTGTAGCAATAACCAGCCACTTGTAATGGCTGGTTATTTATCGTGCGTCACTGTAATCTAGCCCTTAGTGTACATCCCAAAACTGGTGATATGCTTTTATGTGGGGGCCCAAACATTTGTTTTCACCAGGGCCCACTGTTCATTAGGTCCGCCACTGCTTATACCCCCTGCAGATTTGTACTCACACGACATGGGTCACATTATGCTGCAGCGTGCAGCCGTAGGCCAGGTGGGACATTTTATGTGCCGTGTCACGCAGTGCAGAAGCATCGTCTGTCTTTGCACTACTGAGAGCTAGTTCAACACATCTACAGCTAGATTTAGAGTTCTGCGGCCAAAGGGGTGCGTAGCTAACGCATGCTTTTTTTCCCCCGCACCTTTTAAATACCGCTGGTATTTAGAGTTCACAGAATGGCTGAGTTAGGCTCCAAAAAAGGGAGCGTAGAGCATATTTACCGCCACTGCAACTCTCGATACCAGGGGTGCTTACGGACGCGGCCAGCTTCAAAAACGTGCTCGTGCACGATTCCCCCATAGAAAACAATGGGGCTGTTTGAGCTGAAAAAAAACCTAACACATGCAAAAAAGCAGCGTTAAGCTCCTAACGCAGCCCTATTGTTTCCTATGGGGAAACACTTCCTAAGTCTGCGCCTAACACCCTAACATGTACCCCGAGTCTAAACACCCCTAACCTTACACTTATTAACCTCTAAACTGCCGCCCCGGCTATCGCTGACCCCTGCATATTATTATTAACCCCTAATCTGCCGCTCCGTACACCGCCGCAAACTACGTTATCCCTATGTACCCCTAATCTGCTGCCCCTAACACAGCCGACCCCTATATTATATTTATTAAACCCTAATCTGCCGCCCCCGCTATCGCTGACCCCTGCATATTATTATTAACCCCTAATCTGCCGCTCCGTACACCGCCGCAACCTACGTTATCCCTATGTACCCCTAATCTGCTGCCCCTAACACCACGACCCCTATATTATATTTATTAACCCCTAATCTGCCGCCCCCAACGTCGCCTCCACCTACCTACAATAATTAACCCCTAATCTGCCGACCGGATCTCACCGCTACTCTAATAAATGTATTTACCCCTAAAGCTAAGTCTAACCCTAACACTAACACCCCCCTAAGTTAAATATAATTTAAATCTAACGAAATAAATTAACTCTTATTAAATAAATTATTCCTATTTAAAGTGAATGTAAACTCAGGTAGTTTGCTATAGTTCTGCGTAACAGTTAGGTTTAAATAACATGAGTTTAATTCATGATTTTTTTTTTAACATCGTATTTACCATCATTTTTAATCTTTATATCCTTTCCCCCGTCATCCGTATCCTCCGCCCGGCATTTTTGATTCATCATTGTCATTTTTAGTCACGCTCCTTACAACCAATAACGTTATTAACCACGGGGGGACCCACCCCCTTTATATGTCGTCATGCGTCTGTATTGCGCTTGCGTTTGACAGCTCTTTCGATCATCTTATATGAAGCTCGTTCACATTTTGCGCATGCTCATTTGAATACTTCACGGACTTCATCCATTCTACAAATATTATAGTGCCCGATAAGTATATTTTTAAATGGGCTCCGTATATCTATTAGATTATATTGTAAAATATCATGTTGAATTATTGTTCCAAATTTAGAAAGATTTATAAACGTAATGATTGCAAAAAAGACGTTTCAAACTATACTTAAAATCGTATTTTTTACACAAGAAGCTTCTGAATATTACAGTAATTCGGAGGAGATGCTTTGCTTCTATAGCCAACGATAGTATTCAGTGAATGTATTCATTCACTGAATACTATGTTGAGTGACAGCGGAATCGGGGTTTGACGCATGCGCAGTGTTGAGCAGAGACGGGAGCGCGCATTGCCACTACGTAAACAGCGGGTGGGACCGCTGTATACGTAATATTGAACATAATAAGGAAGTTGAGAGTGGGAGGAGCAGGTATACACAAATATCGATATTTGCAAATGTATATAAAACTTTTATTATACATCTTATGACAAAATGAAAGTTACGGTTCAATTAATATACTTATTAGCTATATAATCATACTTTCTGAACTTAAAAAATTGACATTCACTTTAAAGCTAAATACTTACCTGTAAAATAAACCCTAATATAGCTACAATATAAATTATAATTATATTGTAGCTATTTTAGGATTAATATTTATTTTACAGGCAACTTTGTAATTATTTTAACCAGGTACAATAGCTATTAAATAGTTAATAACTATTTAATAGCTACCTAGTTAAAATAATTACAAAATTACCTGTAAAATAAATCCTAACCTAAGTTACAATTAAACCTAACACTACACTATCAATAAATAAATTAAATAAACTACCTACAATTATCTACAATTAAACCTAACACTACACTATCAATAAATTAATTAAATACAATACCTACAAATAAATACAATGAAATAAACTAACTAAAGTACAAAAAATAAAAAAGAACTAAGTTACAAAAATAAAAAAATATTTACAAACATTAGAAAAATATTACAACAATTTTAAACTAATTACTAATTAAACTACTCTAAGCCCCCTAAGAAAATAACAAAGACCCCCAAAATAAAAAAATGCCCTACCCTATTCTAAAATTAAAATAGAAAAGATCTTTTACCTTACCAGCCCTGAAAAGGGCCCTTTGCGGGGCATGCCCCAAAGAATTCAGCTCTTTTGCCTGTAAAAAAACATACAATACCCCCCCCAACATTACAACCAACCACCCACATACCCCTAATCTAACCCAAACCCCCCTTAAATAAACCTAACACTAAGCCCCTGAAGCTCTCCCTACCTTGTCTTCACCACGCCGGGTTCACCGATCGATCCAGAAGAGCCACGGTGTCTTGATCCAAGCCCAAGCGGGGGGCTGAAGACATCCATCCTCCGGCTGAAGTCTTGATCCAAGCGGGCAGAAGAGGACATCCGGACCGGCAAACATCTTCATCCAAGCCGCATCTTCTATGTTCTTCCATCCGATGACGACCGGCTGATCTTCAAGACCTCCACCGCGGATCCATCCTCTTCTTCCGACGACTAGACGACGAATGAAGGTTCCTTTAAGGGACGTCATCCAAGATGGCGTCCCTTGAATTCCGATTGGCTGATAGGATTCTATCAGCCAATCGGAATTAATGTAGGAAAATTCTGATTGGCTGATGGAATCAGCCAATCAGATTCAAGTTCAATCCGATTGGCTGATCCGATCAGCCAATCAGATTGAGCTTGCATTCTATTGGCTGATCGGAACAGCCAATAGAATGCGATCTTAATCTGATTGGCTGATTGGATCAGCCAATCGGATTGAACTTGAATCTGATTGGCTGATTCCATCAGCCAATCAGAATTTTCCTACCTTAATTCCGATTGGCTGATAGAATCCTATCAGCCAATCGGAATTCGAGGGACGCCATCTTGGATGACGTCCCTTAAAGGAACCTTCATTCGTCGTCTAGTCGTCGGAAGAAAAGGATGGATCCATGGTGGAGGTCTTGAAGATCAGCCGTTCGTCATCGGATGGAAGAACATAGAAGATGCGGCTTGGATGAAGATGTTTGCCGGTCCGGATGTCCTCTTCTGCCCGCTTGGATCAAGACTTCAGCCGGAGGATGGATGTCTTCAGCCCCCCGCTTGGGCTTGGATCAAGACATCGGAGGCTCTTCTGGATCGATCGGTGAACCCGGCGTGGTGAAGACAAGGTAGGGAGATCTTCAGGGGCTTAGTGTTATTAACTATTTAATAGCTATTGTACCTAGTTAATATAATTACAAAGTTGCCTGTAAAATAAATATGAATCCTAAAATAGCTACAATATAATTATAATTTATATTGTAGCTATATTAGAGTTTATTTTACAGGTAAGTATTTAGATTTAAATAGGAATAATTTATTTAATAAGAGTTAATTTATTTTGTTAGATTTAAATTATATTTAACTTAGGGGGATGTTAGGGTTAGACTTAGCTTTAGGGGTTAATACATTTATTAGAGTAGCGGTGAGATCCGGTCAGCAGATTAGGGGTTAATTATTGTAGGTAGGTGGAGGCGACGTTGGGGGGCAGATTAGGGGTTAATAAATATAATATAGGGGTCTGCGGTATTAGGGGCAGCAGATTAGGGGTACATAGGGATAACGTAGGTGGCGGCGGTGTGCGGTCGGCAGATTAGGGGTTAATAATTGTAGGTAGGTGGAGGCGACGTTGGGGGCGGCAGATTAGGGGTTAATAAATATTATGTAGGTGTCGGCGATGTTAGGGGCAGCAGATTAGGGGTACATAGGGATAATGTAGGTTGCGGCGGTGTGCGGTCAGCAGATTAGGGGTTAAAAAATTTTAATAGAGTGGCAGCGATGTGGGGGGACCTCGGTTTAGGGGTACATAGGTAGTTTATGGGTGTTAGTGTACTTTAGAGCACAGTAGTTAAGAGCTTTATAAACCGGCGTTAGCACAGAAAGCTCTTAACTACTGACTTTTTTCTGCGGCTGGAGTTTTGTCGTTAGATTTCTAACGCTCACTTCAGCCAAGACTCTAAATACCAGAGTTAGAAAGATCCCGTTGAAAAGATAGGATACGCAAATGGCGTAGGGGGATCTGCGGTATAGAAAAGTTGCGGCTGCAAAGTGAGCGTTAGACCCTTTCCTGACTGACTCTAAATACCAGCGGTAGCCTAAAACCAGCGTTAGGAGCCTCTAACGCTGGTTTTGACGGCTAACGCCAAACTCTAAATCTAGCCGCTAGTGAGGTAATGATAAGTACACGTGTGTGTAACCACCAATTAGCACCCAGTTGTGCATTGCTCTTGAGGAAATGTACATATGTTTTTTTTAACAAAGGATACCAAAAGAACAAAGTAAACTTGATAATAGAAGTGAGTTTAAAAAGTGTCTTGAAAAGACATGCTCTATCTGGATCTGGAAATTTTACTATTGGCTTTCATACTCCTTAATATCTCGATTAAAGTTTGGCTGATTCAGATGGAATCTTTTAAGAATGCACTTGTTTTTCATTAAAACTATGGGCGAGATTACATATGTGGTGCAATCTTCAGAGTAACTGCTGAAACCAGCATCGCCCGTAATTTCCCCTTACAGATTGGGGAATCACATAAACCCCGCCGGCAGTTCATAAACTGCCGTAAGTGGGATAAACTAGCGATGTCCAGAAATGTGCGTAAATACAAATTTCTGGAGTTGCCAGTGACTTACGGCACTTTAGAAACTGCCGGCGCCTAAGAAAATAAAAAAAAATGTAAAATCTCCCGTAAAAGTCTAACCCGCCTCCCAAATATAAAGCCAATATGTAAAACTCTTATATTAGCCATCACCCCCATATCAGAAATAATAATAAATGTATTAACACCTAATCCGCAAAAACCCCACATCGCAATCTACCTATTAACCCCTAATCCGCCAACCCCCACATCGCAATAAACCTAATAAATCTATTAACTCCTAAACCCCCAACCCCCACAACACAATTAACCTAATAAATCTATTAACTCCTAAACGCCAACCCCCCACAACGCAATTAACCTAATAAATCTATTAACTACTAAACCACCAACCCCCCACAGCGCAAATAACAAATTAAATTACTAAGCCCCCTAACCTAACACCCCCCAAATTAACCACAATTACCTAAAATTAAAAAATACTAAATTACATTTAAAATAAAAAAGTAACATTACTTTAAAATAAAAAAAATAAGTTTAAATGTATCTAAAATTACAAAAAATAAAAGTCTAACATTACAAAAAAAAAATAAACCAAATTACCAAAAATAAAAAAATTAAACCTAATCCCTATGAAAATAAAATAGCTTCCCTAAAATAAAAACACCCCCTAATCTAATCTAAACTACCAATAGCCTTTAAAAGGGCTTTTGTTGGGCATTGCCCTAAGCTAAACAGCTCTTTTACCTCTAAAAAATACCAAGTCCCCCCTAACAGCACCCACCAAAATAAAAAATCCTAACACTAAAAAAAACTAAACTACCCATTGCCCCTAAAGGGGCATTTGTATGGGCATTGCCCTTAAAAGTGCACTTAAGCTCTTTTATTGCCCTTAAAAGTGCATTCAGCTCTTTTACAAGTGCCCATGAAATTCCTAACCTTTAAAAAATAAATAAAAAAAATAAGCCTAAACTAACCCCCAAATAGGTACTCCTGAAGTCCGGCGGTGAAGTCTTCTTCCAGGCGGTGAAGTCTTCTTCCAAGCGGCCGACATCTTCTTCCAAACAGGGACCTCTTCTTCCTTCATCCAGGACCAAGCCAGCGCAGAGCAGAGATGACCGTGGAGCCATGGAGCGTGGAGGATCCTCTTCGTACGATTGCCGCCATACAATGACTATTGAATGCAAGGTACGCGTTTAAATATGGCGTACCTTGCATTTCTATTGGCTTAAAAAATTAAAATCAGCCAATAGGATGAGAGCTACTCAAATCTTATTGGCTGATTTGAATTAGCCAATAGGATTTGCGCTACTGAAATCCTATTGGCTCATTCAAATTAGCCAATAGTGGGAGCTAGCTGCTGATTGATATCTGCTCACATTTGTCTTTTGTGATTGGTTAACTAGATGTGTTCAGCTAACTGCCAGTTGTGCAATGCTGTTCCTTCAGCAATGCATAACAAGAGAATGAGGCAAATTTGATAATAGAAGTAAATTTAAAAGTTGTTTGAAACTGTATGTTAAAATGTAAAATTTTGGGGTTTCCTATCCCTTTAAGGTTTAAGTATTTCATCCAACCCCAACCCTTTTCACCCTTTTAAGTTATTGGCAAGGTTTTATTTTTATTTATTTTTGTTCACATCAAGCTAGACCAGCTTTTTGATTACTTTTGCTAGGTAACTAATGTCCACTAGATGGCAGGTGGAGCTTATTTATAGTTAAAAAAAAACATGTCCCTGAATTCTATAGGCTTGATGCTCTAAATCTCTCTGCTCTGGTGAGATAATCTAGTCAGTACTGTGAAAGACATATTTTAGGGTGTGAGCTGTTTATCTCGTTAAACAGGGCTCTGTGTGTGAAGTAGAGACACATACATTATAATATAATGCTCAAAACAGCCCTCATAGATTTAGCATATTTCTCTCCAGGTGTAAATTGTTTAATCATCACATCCTAAGGGAGGAAAGCTTTATTTGCTCAGTGTATAGCTATTATTCAGTCAAGATCAGAGAACCCTAGCTAACCGTAAAAGGGAAACAAAACACTAATATGTATATATATATTAATAGATAGATAGATAGATAGATAGATAGATAGATAGATAGATAGATAGATACACATAATGCTGTATTCAAAGCAAATATTCATCTGAACATTATGACACAGGCTTATGTAATCACCCTAGACATATACAAAACACGGAAGGGGACTGCACACTCATACTGGATTCGTTACACATCCCATGACCCTGCAACATGCTCCGCCCTGGGTGCTCACGAGCACTCACAGGAAGCTGTGCTGTCCCCAGAGTCACAGGCAGTTAACCCCAGACATGTCTGGGTGCAAGAACCATAGGGAAAATTACAAAACAAATGAATACAACACACAGAGAAAGTCCAGCACTCAATTACAAGCTCTAGGCTAAGATTTAAAAGCAAAAATAGAAAGGTTAGTTACCGCATCTGGCCAAATGGGACAAGCCCAGGTACTACGTCAAGGACCTTTGCAATGCCTGGGACCCTAAAACAGCCACACAATGCAAGCTCTCAAATCCAAATAAAATCAGCCTAGACATATACAAAACACGGAAGGGAACTGCACTGTCATACCGGTCCGGGTACACATCCCATGATCCTGCAACATGCTCAGCCCTGTGTGCTCACGGGCACTCACAGGAAGCTGTGCTGTCCCCAGAGTCACAGGCAGTTAACCCCAGACAGGTCTGGGTGCAAGAGCCATAGGGAAAATTACAAAACAAATGAATACAACACATAGAGAAAGTCCAGTACTCACTTACAAGCTCTCAGCTAAGATTTAAAAGCAAAAATGGAAAGGTTAGTTACCGCATCTGGCCAAATGAGACAAGCCATTTTTGCTTTTAAGTTGTAAATCTTAGCTGAGAGCTTGTAAGTGAGTGCTGGGCTTTCTCTGTGTGTTGTATTAATTTGTTTTGTAATTTTCCCTATGGTTCTTGCACCCAGACCTGTCTGGGGTTAACTGCCTGTGACTCGTGAGCACCCAGGGCTGAGCATGTTGCAGGGTCATGGGATGTGTACCCGGTCCGGTATGAGAGTTCAGTCCCCCTCCGTGTTTTGTATATGTCTAGAATGATTACATAAGCCTGTGCACCCTTCCCTTGTTCCCAGTTTGTTTGGATTTCAAAGCTTGCATTGTGTGGCTGTTTTAGGGTCCCAGGTATTGGAAAGGACCTTGACGTGGTACCTGGGATTGTCCCATTTGGCCAGATGCGGTAACTAACCTTTTCATTTTTGCTTTTAAATCTAAGCTGAGATCTTGTGAGTCCTGGACTTTCTCTGTGTGTTGTATTAATTTGTTTTGTCATTTTCCCTATGGTTCTTGCACCCAGACCTGTCTGGGGTTAACTGCATGTGACTCTGGGGACAGCACAGCTTCCTGTGAGTGCCCGTGACGTGAGCACCCAGGGCTGAGCATGTTGCAGGATCATGGGATGTGTACCCGGTCCGGTATGAGAGTGCAGTCCCCTTCCGTGTTTTGTATATGTCTACAGTGATTACATAAGCCTGTGCACCATTCCCTTGTTCTCAGTGTGTTTGGATTTGAGAGCCTGCATCCTGTGGCTGTTTTAGGGTCCCAGGTATTGGAAAGGACCTTGACGTGGTACCTGGGCTTATCCCATTTGGCCAGATGCGGTAACTAACCTTTCCATTTTTGCTTTTAAATCTGAGCTGAGAGCTTGTGAGTGCTGGACTTTCTCTGTGTGTTGTATTAATTTGTTTTGTCATTTTCCCTATGGTTCTTGCACCCAGACCTGTCTGGGGTTAACTGCCTGTGACTCTGGGGACAGCACAGCTTCCTGTGAGTGCCCGTGAGCACCCAGGGCTGAGCATGTTGCAGGGTCATGGGATGTGTACCCGGTCCGGTATGAGAGTGCAGTCCCCTTCCGTGTTTTGTATACAGGGAGTGCAGAATTATTAGGCAAATTAGTATTTTGACCACATCATCCTCTTTATGCATGTTGTCTTACTCCAAGCTGTATAGGCTCGAAAGCCTACTACCAATTAAGCATATTAGGTGATGTGCATCTCTGTAATGAGAAGGGGTGTGGTCTAATGACATCAACACCCTATATCAGGTGTGCATAATTATTAGGTAACTTCCTTTCCTTTGGCAAAATGGGTCAAAAGAAGGACTTGACTGGCTCAGAAAAGTCAAAAATAGTGAGATATCTTGCAGAGGGATGCAGCACTCTTAAAATTGCAAAGCTTCTGAAGCGTGATCATCGAACAATCAAGCGTTTCATTCAAAATAGTCAACAGGGTCGCAAGAAGCGTGTGGAAAAACCAAGGCGAAAAATAACTGCCCATGAACTGAGAAAAGTCAAGCGTGCAGCTGCCAAGATGCCACTTGTCACCAGTTTGGCCATATTTCAGAGCTGCAACATCACTGGAGTGCCCAAAAGCACAAGGTGTGCAATACTCAGAGACATGGTCAAGGTAAGAAAGGCTGAAAGACGACCACCACTGAACAAGACACACAAGCTGAAACGTCAAGACTGGGCCAAGAAATATCTCAAGACTGATTTTTATACGGTTTTATGGACTGATGAAATGAGAGTGAGTCTTGATGGGCCAGATGGATGGGCCCGTGGCTGGATTGGTAAAGGGCAGAGAGCTCCAGTCCGACTCAGACGCCAGCAAGGTGGAGGTGGAGTACTGGTTTGGGCTGGTATCATCAAAGATGAGCTTGTGGGGCCTTTTCGGGTTGAGGATGGAGTCAAGCTCAACTCCCAGTCCTACTGCCAGTTTCTGGAAGACACCTTCTTCAAGCAGTGGTACAGGAAGAAGTCTGCATCCTTCAAGAAAAACATGATTTTCATGCAGGACAATGCTCCATCACACGCATCCAAGCACTCCACAGCGTGGCTGGCAAGAAAGGGTATAAAAGAAGAAAATCTAATGACATGGCCTCCTTGTTCACCTGATCTGAACCCCATTGAGAACCTGTGGTCCATCATCAAATGTGAGATTTACAAGGAGGGAAAACAGTACACCTCTCTGAACAGTGTCTGGGAGGCTGTGGTTGCTGCTGCACGCAATGTTGATGGTGAACAGATCAAAACACTGACAGAATTCATGGATGGCAGGCTTTTGAGTGTCCTTGCAAAGAAAGGTGGCTATATTGGTCACTGATTTGTTTTTGTTTTGTTTTTGAATGTCAGAAATGTATATTTGTGAATGTTGAGATGTTATATTAGTTTCACTGGTAAAAATAAATAATTGAAATGGGTATATATTTGGTTTTTGTTAAGTTGCCTAATAATTATGCACAGTAATAGTCACCTGCACACACAGATATCCCCCTAAAATAGCTATAACTAAAAACTACTTCCAAAACTGAGTTTTTTGGGTTCATTGAGAACATGGTTGTTGTTCAATAATAAAATTAATCCTCAAAAATACAACTTGCCTAATAATTCTGCACTCCCTGTATGTCTAGGGTGATTACATAAGCCTGTGCACCCTTCCCTTGTTCCCAGTTTGTTTGGATTTGAGAGCTTGCATTGTGTGGCTGTTTAAAGGGACAGTCAACCATAGAATTGTTATTGTTTTAAAAGATAGATAATCCCTTTATTACTCATTCCCCAGTTTTGCATAACCAACACAGTTATATTAATGTACTTTTTACCTTTGTGATTACCTTGTATCTAGGAACCTTCTTCCAGCCCCCTGATCACATGACTGTGACTGTTTATTATCTATTGTCTTAAATTTAGCATTGTGTTGTGCTGGATCTTAAATAACCCTCTGTGTCTGAACACAGTGTTATCTATATAGCCCACGTGTACTTTCTGTCTCTTTGTGTTGAAAAGAGATTTAAAAAGCATGCGATAAGAGGCAGCCCTCAAAGGCTTAGAAATTAGCATATGAGCCTACCTATGTTTAGTTTAAACTAAGAATACCAAGAGAAAAAAGCAAATTTGATGATAAAAGTAAATTGGAAAGTCAATTAAAATTAAAAGTCCTATCTGAATAATGAAAGTTTAATTTATACTTGACTGTCCCTTTAAATATATATATATATATATATATATATATATATATTGTAATATATATATATATATTGAAAAAAAATATACACACATATAATGTAATATATATATATATATATATATATATATATATATATATATATATTGTATATATATATATATATATATATATATATATATATTATCGAGAAATAAATACGGGAGAGAAGCAAATGCTTTTTTTTTAAAAATGTATAGGCTAGTGAACAAAGGTTACCACAAATCGGTCCTTATTTAATTTATAAGTACATATGGTGCAGGCC
Source organism: Bombina bombina (assembly GCF_027579735.1). NCBI lineage: Eukaryota > Metazoa > Chordata > Amphibia > Anura > Bombinatoridae > Bombina > Bombina bombina. The sequence goes on along the minus strand of NC_069499.1, from coordinate 1,146,554,029 downwards.
CTTATATAGTATTGTAATGTGTAATATAACAAGAGGACTCATCCTGGAAAATAGCCAGGTTGAAAAAAGACAGGGAAACAGCACTCTTTTGAAAATAGTCAATATTTTACTAGCACAATTTATATACATTAGTAGTAAAGGAGATGGCATTCGGGAGTCCTGCCTCCACCCTTGCACCGCAAGGATAGGCAAAATACACCGTGTGTAAAAATACAAAATCAGTTTGCAACAGTAATATTTACCAAAAGAAATAAATACTATGGGACCTTCCGAGTCCAATAGACAGAACCTGACCGGTCAGGGGATGTGCGGAGCAAGTTGCCAAATATATAAATACAGCACAATACAAAGCTGACTTAAGTAAAGCCTGTCACACTTCCTACACCCGGCTGCACACAGCACCTCTGTGAAGAGGTAGTTGCTGGGCAGGTAAAGCGTAGTAAGGGATCTAAGAAAGTGATGACAGCCTTATAACAAGCGGGATATGCTAGTCAGACATACCTTGCAATCTGTACATTGAAGAAATTATATTCAGAGGGGAAGTGTGTACCAGAGATCAACTACACCCTGCTGCATCCGACACCTCACTCAGGAGGTATAGCGGTCGGGCAGGTAGTGAAATGGGATCTAAGTGATCAAGTGGAGACACGCCCTCAGGATATGTACATAAGTAGATAAACCAGACATTTCAATCTTCATATATAAATAACATGTTTTGCAGACAAGGTATTGATAAGCACATTTAAGCAGAAAGCGTTAATGCATGCTATGCAGGGAAGCAGATGAGTGTGTTAGTATTCAGCATGTATCTGTCCATTTGTTATTAGATGAACTATAATCCTTGTAAGTTCCTAGAGAAAGCTACGCCCCCTCTCGACAGAGTGGCGTTTGCCAGGTGCGAAATTCATGCACATAAGCCAGAGCTGGTTAATACAGTTAGCGGCAAGGAATCTAATGACAATATGGAACCATACGACCTGATAGCTTCAGTGACAAGTCGGCCGTGCCGAGTAGCTGTGAGTCCATGACAATGGATGCCAAAGGATGCCAAGTGTTGATCCTGACTTTGCTTTAAATGTGCCTGATAGGAAACCGCAGGACTTGTTTGCAGATTCTTTGCTTTGAGATCCTCATACGCACATCACGTGATCTGGTAGGCTGGACCTATGCCGACGCGCGTTTCACCCGTGCGTCCAAGTTGCTTAACGGGCTTCGTCATGTTATTTATATATGAAGATTGAAATGTCTGGTTTATCTACTTATGTACATATCCTGAGGGCGTGTCTCCACTTGATCACTTAGATCCCATTTCACTACCTGCCCGACCGCTATACCTCCTGAGTGAGGTGTCGGATGCAGCAGGGTGTAGTTGATCTCTGGTACACACTTCCCCTCTGAATATAATTTCTTCAATGTACAGATTGCAAGGTATGTCTGACTAGCATATCCCGCTTGTTATAAGGCTGTCATCACTTTCTTAGATCCCTTACTACGCTTTACCTGCCCAGCAACTACCTCTTCACAGAGGTGCTGTGTGCAGCCGGGTGTAGGAAGTGTGACAGGCTTTACTTAAGTCAGCTTTGTATTGCGCTGTATTTAGATATTTGGCAACTTGCTCCGCACATCCCCTGACCGGTCAGGTTCTGTCTATTGGACTCGGAAGGTCCCATAGTATTTATTTCTTTTGGTAAATATTACTGTTGCAAACTGATTTTGTATTTTTACACACGGTGTATTTTGCCTATCCTTGCGGTGCAAGGGTGGAGGCAGGACTCCCGAATGCCATCTCCTTTACTACTAATGTATATAAATTGTGCTAGTAAAATATTGACTATTTTCAAAAGAGTGCTGTTTCCCTGTCTTTTTTCAACCTGGCTATTTTCCAGGATGAGTCCTCTTGTTATATTACACATTACAATATATATATATATATATATACACACACAGAGAGAAATGCACTCACAGGAACGAACAACCAGCTCAATACCATTGTTAGCCTGTTCTATGGCGATTTACCACCTGGGTGCAACTTCTTTTAGCCCAGCAATGCTTTTCACAGAGTAGAACTTTCCTGTAGTATATCAGTCTGATCCCGCCTATTACGGTCAGTCCAGCACCGAAATACCAGGCAATTCCTCTCTGAACAAGGAACAAAGCAACCCCAGACGATCGTTTCGGCCTTCATTGGGCCTCGTCAGTGAGGTGTAGCAGTATTCCTCTAAGCACACTGAGCAAGGAGTCCACGTCTGGTTTCCCCTTTTTTCCCATAGGGAGACTAAATACACACAGAGAGAAATGCACTCACAGGAACGAACAACCAGCTCAATACCATTGGTAGCCTGTTCTATGGCGATTTACCACCTGGGTGCAACTTCTTTTAGCCCAGCAATGCTTTTCACAGAGTAGAACTTTCCTGTAGTATATCAGTCTGATCCCGCCTATTACGGTCAGTCCAGCACCGAAATACCAGGCAATTCCTCTCTGAACAAGGAACAAAGCAACCCCAGACGATCGTTTCGGCCTTCATTGGGCCTCGTCAGTGAGGTGTAGCAGTATTCCTCTAAGCACACTGAGCAAGGAGTCCACGTCTGGTTTCCCCTTTTTTCCCATAGGGAGACTAAATACACACAGAGAGAAATGCACTCACAGGAACGAACAACCAGCTCAATACCATTGTTAGCCTGTTCTATGGCGATTTACCACCTGGGTCCAACTTCTTTTAGCCCAGCAATGCTTTTCACAGAGTAGAACTTTCCTGTAGTATATCAGTCTGATCCCGCCTATTACGGTCAGTCCAGCACCGAAATACCAGGCAATTCCTCTCTGAACAAGGAACAAAGCAACCCCAGACGATCGTTTCGGCCTTCATTGGGCCTCGTCAGTGAGGTGTAGCAGTATTCCTCTAAGCACACTGAGCAAGGAGTCCACGTCTGGTTTCCCCTTTTTTCCCATAGGGAGACTAAATACACACAGAGAGAAATGCACTCACAGGAACGAACAACCAGCTCAATACCATTGTTAGCCTGTTCTATGGCGATTTACCACCTGGGTGCAACTTCTTTTAGCCCAGCAATGCTTTTCACAGAGTAGAACTTTCCTGTAGTATATCAGTCTGATCCCGCCTATTACTGTCAGTCCAGCACCGAAATACCAGGCAATTCCTCTCTGAACAAGGAACAAAGCAACCCCAGACGATCGTTTCGGCCTTCATGTGTGCTTAGAGGAATATGGCTACACCTCACTGACGAGGCCCAATGAAGGCCGAAACGATCGTCTGGGGTTGCTGTGTTCCTTGTTCAGAGAGGAATTGCCTGGTATTTCGGCGCTGGACTGACCGTAATAGGCGGGATCAGACTGATATGCTACAGAAAAAGTTCCACTCTGTGAAAAGCATTACTGGGCTAAAAAGTTGCACCCAGGTGGTAAATCGCCATAGAACAGGCTAACAATGGTATTGAGCCAGTTGTTCGTTCCTGTGAGTGCACTTCTCTCTGTATGTATTTAGTCTCCCTATGGTAAAAAGGGGCAACCAGACGTGGACTCCTTGCTCAGTGTGCTTAGAGGAATATGGCTGCACCTCACTGATGAGGCCCAATGAAGGCCGAAACGATCGTCTGGGGTTGCTGTGTTCCTTGTTCAGAGAGGAATTGCCTGGTATTTCGGCGCTGGACTGACCGTAATAGGCGGGATCAGACTGATATGCTACAGGAAAGTTCCACTCTGTGAAAAGCATTACTGGGCTAAAAAGTTGCACCCAGGTGGTAAATCGCCATAGAACAGGCTAACAATGGTATTGAGCCAGTTGTTCGTTCCTGTGAGTACACTTCTCTCTGTATGTATTTAGTCTCCCTATGGGAAAAAGGGGCAACCAGACGTGGACTCCTTGCTCAGTGTTCTTAGAGGAATATAGCTACACCTCACTGACGAGGCCCAATGAAGGCCGAAACGATCGTCTGGGGTTGCTGTGTTACTTGTTCAGAGAGGAATTGCCTGGTATTTCGGCGCTGGACTGACCGTAATAGGCGGGATCAGACTGATATGCTACAGGAAAGTTCCACTCTGTGAAAAGCATTACTGGGCTAAAAAGTTGCACCCAGGTGGTAAATCGCCATAGAACAGGCTAACAATGGTATTGAGCCAGTTGTTCGTTCCTGTGAGTACACTTCTCTCTGTATGTATTTAGTCTCCCTATGGGAAAAAGGGGCAACCAGACGTGGACTCCTTGCTCAGTGTTCTTAGAGGAATATAGCTACACCTCACTGACGAGGCCCAATGAAGGCCGAAACGATCGTCTGGGGTTGCTGTGTTACTTGTTCAGAGAGGAATTGCCTGGTATTTCGGCGCTGGACTGACCGTAATAGGCGGGATCAGACTGATATGCTACAGGAAAGTTCCACTCTGTGAAAAGCATTACTGGGCTAAAAAGTTGCACCCAGGTGGTAAATCGCCATAGAACAGGCTAACAATGGTATTGAGCCAGTTGTTCGTTCCTGTGAGTGCACTTCTCTCTGTATATATATATATATATATATATATATATATATATATATATATATATATATATATTATTTTTTTTTATTTTTTTTTAAATATTAAAAAAATGTTTTAGTTTGGGTACAGTGTAACTAAGTATGCCTAAATTATTCTTATTTAATCCCCCCTGCTGAGGTTGATCAGGGACAGTTATAAATTAGCTAAAAAGGTAATGATCTCAAAGGTTTAGTGCCCTCACAGGGGAATCTGTGGGATGGACTGTAGTCAGACAGGGCAGTTGGGAGGTATAGAATTCTTGAACAAAGCGTGTCATATGGTTTCTTGCAGGGTTTTCAAATTTAAAACAATTCCAATCCAGTAGAAAGCCATTATAAAACCCTGCTCATGAAGTTTTCCAATGCATTTATGATGTAATAACAATCCTATAACCTGCATAGGGAAAAAAATTGTACAGGAGTATTCCATTCAATTAGAAAACACTTTTGATAGGATTTTTGGACTTTTAATACCCAGAATATTTCTGAAACCCATTAAGGCCTGTTTCATTTGCCATATCTTATATGTATGTACTTTGTTTTTGTTTTGTTTGCTTTTACAGTGTTGGTGTTTTGTGTATACTTAGTCCATCTTTATCAACACCAACATTTTATGGTTTGTTTAATAAAAACTTGACATTTCTTAAATAACATTTTTAAATTATGTAAATGTTGTACAATGTTTTTGCGCACAAAATCTGAAGGACTGGAATGGGGCTTATGTGTCAACCCCTTGCAAAATGTTTAAACACATAACAAAAGCCACACACCTTGCGGGCTGCTGTTATGATATAACCAATGAGCCAGTCAGGGAAATGTATCTGTAATACAGTACTCGCCAATCACTAAATATAACAGCCATATAAGGCTGAGGATATTCTAGGAGTGTTCATTTGACTATCTGTCTAAAAATTTTGGAGAGATAAACATGGATTTGTTTCTCCAATAATAAAATGCTGCAATTAAATAATTGTATTTGTACATTGTGACTCAATGTCCCTTTAAAGAGAAGTATGTGTTAAGCTTTTATATTGTCACCTACCTGCTGCCTCCAGCCGTTGCCATGGCCACGTGAGGTCATTGACGGCGCACGGTGGTGAAGTCATCGCTACAAGTTCTGCTCTGTATTCATACATGTGCATCCTCCTTGGCGCGACCCTGCGCCTATTTAAAGCCCCTCCTTTCATTCCATCCCTGCCCAAGTATAAGTTTGCCTCTGTGTACTCCTGGGTGCTCTATTTACTTCTTTGCAAGTATTTCAGATTGGACTGCCTGTCTGTTGCAGAAGTCTGTTCTTTACTGTGACCAACATTTTGCATGACCCATTGATACCCACTAAAACTGGATTGCCTACCTGTTGCTGTACCTGGCTGTGTCTTGTAACCAATCTTTGTTTATCCCCTTTTTGCTCAGAGAATATTGTCTCTCGGTCTACTAATTGTTGCTTTTAGATTGGGCTTGCTGCTGTTTCTGCCTTCCTCATTCCTTTATCCAATAAACTTAGTTCTGGGATTTTTCCTTATCTTTCCACTTGTTGCTGGGATAAGACTACTTGCCAGTATTGGTCTGCTAAGGAAATATCCCAGGAACATTACATACATAACTTGAAGTTGTAACATTGGAATATGACACTGGGTTTCCTAACAACCAAAGAAAGGAGGCTCCTGAACACAGGGGCATGGCTTAGGAGGAAGAGACATTTGACACCTGGAGGAAAAGTGGCCCCAGGTTGGTAGTGAAAATCTTAGAGGTGGGGATATAAGGGTGATACTTAAGAGGTTTGAGTAAAAAGTTGCAGGTCATTTGTAAAAAAACAGTAGTGACATGCGGCTATTGGGAAACATGAATTTGAGAATTTGGCGACAGAGCCATGTGGAGTCTGGCTCAAGGATGGATGGCGGGGGGGCCCTAAGGCTTGCAGTGCGAAGCAGGTGGACAATTTGATAGTTGAATGTGGGTCTGTGGTTACTGGGGATGTAAGTGGTGCTGATATGAGTGTGGGTGTGTCTAAGAGGGATTCAGTGTCCAGTACTTTAGTGGCAGGTTTGAAAGATTTGTTGGCAAAGTAAGAGGCTTCTGGTTTCATGTTGTGTTCCTCAGTGGCTTGGGTTTAGGTTCCTCCTATCGGGCCAGTAGAATGAGTTGGGCCGGCCAACAGTTGGGCCGTGAATCAGTGGTTATTCGGAGCTACAGTGCCTAGTACCAATACAGGGGCACGGCCAGCTGGTTGCAATCTGCATAAGGTAATGGCAAAGTAAACGCTTATGGAGATCGGGAAGGAAGGAAGCTTTAATGAGGGGATTGTTCTGAGACGGCTGAGAGGAGGCGCCATCTTTGCAGCCCACGAGGAGGTTTGCAATAGCAGAAATGGCAGCACAACAAAGTATAAACATTGCAAACCTCACTGGTATATGCTGATAGTACATCTACACCCTCATTGATGAGCATGTATGAAACAGCAACTCGAGATCTCCTAAAACGGTAAGGGGGAATTCCCATAGCAGCTATAACGTATCAGGGATATAAATATATGGCCCGGTTACTTAGATGGCCGTATATCAAAGGATCCATAACATTCCTTTGTATGTGATGTGACTGAGGGGTCGGAGCTTAACTGCAGAAGGGCCCTGGGATATACCAATAATATATTAAACCTGTGAAAGGGCAGCAGGGTGCTTCGGTTAGGAGGTGACCCATGGTGGGCTAAAGTTATAATAACAAAGAGGAAACTAAACAAGAAATAAAAACACACAACTGCTGATACTGAAATACAGAATAACCCTTGTATGGTGCACCTCTCTTTGTCGATTTACTCAAAGTATACTGATATTCTGCACTACACGATCTTTACCTTGCAACTTATCCGCAACTTTGTGAAGCTGTAGCTGGGTGTAGCCAACTAGCCCTGCATTATCCCCTGGAGCTGCGGCCCTACAAGGTAAATAAGGAGAATGGCGTCCAGAAAATTGCACAAAACACCTGTGGTGGGTAAAGCGGCAGCAGCCAGCTTATTTTTCAAACCCTCTAAAGGGGAAAAAACAGCAGATCTCCAAGATACGGAGCAGGAGGAGGAACTAGAGGCAGAAATGAATGCGCAGGCCTGTGCTGAGGATATAATCCCGGTCACGAGAGCAGATATCAAAGCACTAGTCTCAAAAAAAGATATAGAGAAAAACTTTGAAAAGATGTGGAATAAAATGGACGCTTTTCAGAACACTATCACCAATAGCCTAGCGGAATTTAAGCATGAAATTATTGACTTGGGTACGAGAGTTTTGACTCTAGAAGATAACGAAAACAATGTGGAAGAAACTGTAACTAATTTATCTCAACAGTCACAGGATCAGCAATTGGAACTAGATACTCTCCAAGACAAAATGGAGGATCTAGAAAATCGCACTCGTCGCAGAAACCTGCGACTTAAGGGAATTCCGGAAATTATAACGCAATCAGACCTACACAATTACCTAAAGCAACTTTTTCGAGCAATTACAGGCTGTGCTGAGGGAGACAACTTCCAAATGGAAAGGGCACAACTGGAAAGGGCACATCGAGACATTTTTGCATCATATTATGAAACCCTTTACGATGGTAGGAAGGTTCTAAGATCAGCTAAGACTTATGCTACCACTACACAATTTCTGCGACAGGCTAAATTGAAAGTTATTAGTGCCACAGATATAGATACACTGAATGGTGAGATCTCAACTCAAGAGATCATTAATGTGTTGAAAGAGCTAAAGATGGGTAAGGCGGCAGGGCCAGATGGTCTACCCAGTGAATATTATAAATTATTTAAGATGGCATTGAGCCCACATATTTAGAAGTTCTGTAATGACATTATGAATGGAGAGGAGGTCCCAACAGATATTCTCAGGGCCAAGATAGTAGTTATCCCCAAGCCAGGGAAAGACCCCACATTGTGCAAAAACTACAGACCGATCTCCCTGATCAACCAGGACATAAAAATCCTGACAAAAATTCTGGCCAACAGACAAGACGATACTCCCAAAAATTATACACCCTGACCAGGTGGGGTTCATCCAGGGGAGAGAAGCCCCAGACAACATACGGAGGACTTTTGACCTGATAGAGCACCTGAGGGAAACGGGAACGCCTTCTCTGCTCCTATGTCTGGACACGGAGAAGGCGTTCGATAGAATAGATTGGACATATATGTTTGAAGTCTTATCGGCATTTGGGTTCGAGGGGGAATTTCTACAGGCAGTTAAAGGAATTTATTCTACACCAACAGCCACAATAAGTGCAGCAGGCTATCAGTCTAGATCTATATAAATTTTAAATGGAACGCGACAGGGCTGCCCATTGTCCCCGCTCCTGTTTGCATTATGTATTGAACCCTTGGCATCCTGTATTAGAAGGTCCGAAGCTGTTAAGGGAGTAAACATAGGGAAATCCGAATATAAGCTGTCGTTATTTGCGGATGATGTTTTGTTAACGCTAACTAAACCTCTTAACTCTCTGACGCACTTATATCAGATCCTCCGGGAGTTCTCTGGGATCTTGGGTTATAAGGTTAATTTAGATAAGTGTGAGGCTTTGCCGCTATTAATCCCCTCTCATACAAAAAAACTTATAGAGATCAATTTCGAAATTACTTGGACCAAGCACTCTTTACCTTACCTAGGAACGAGGATCTCAGATTCACTTGATAAATTATACAAATTAAACTACATTCCATTATACAAACAAATTAGACAGGATATACAAAAGTCGAAGAAGGCTAGTTTTTTTGTGGTATGGACGCTTATCAACTATTAAAATGAACATATTCCCTAGAATTTTATATCTATTTCGTGTACTACCAATTAAAATCCCTCTCCTAGACTTGAAGAAATTACAGTCAGATCTCCATTCCTTTTTAAGGGGAGACAGGGGAGCGAGAATAGCCTCTCAGGTGCTGGCACAACACAGACAGCTTGGGGGAGTAGGGTTACCAAATTAAGCAGACTATTACCGTGCTTCAAGAATTGCACAAGCCACCCTTCTAAGCAAACAGTCACAGAATGTGATCTGGCCAAAAATAGAGACAGAACTTTTTGGCAAGGAAGACTAAGATAGTATTTTATGGGACTCTGTTACGGGGAGTGAAAGTGCCTTGAGTAATATTCCCACCATTAGGGACACGATGTCCCTTTGGAAAGCAGCTACAAAACATCAGGAGCTTATTCCTACAAACACATGGACTAGACCCATTAGGTATATTGTGCCAAAAGAGATACAGAAACAGGCAGGAAAGTGGTCAAACAAAGGGTTATACAGAGTGGCAGACTTCATGACAAATAACTGCATAACCACATTTAACCAGTTACAGGACGCCTTACTTCCAGACAAATTACACTGGTATGTATATTTACAGATTTCCTCAGCCCTAGGTAACTACACCGCACACCACAAACAGCAACCAGGGACTAATCTTGAGAGGATCTGTAGGTCGAAAGATAGGGATAAACAAACGATCTCTAGACTTTACATAGATATCCAAAGAAGCAAATTTAGAACCAAATCCAATATAGTATTAAAATGGGAAGAAGACCTAGGACTCACCCTCCCGAAAGAGGAGTGGTATCAAATTATCTATAAGTTCTGTAAGGGACTGATAAGCGCAGATCTTCAGGAAAATACCATTAAGACGGTATTTAGATGGTATCTGACCCCGATAGGTACATCCCACTATTCAAGTAGCAATACTAAACTCTGTTACCGGGGGTGTGGGGAGATAGGCTCATATAAGCACATGTGGTGGGATTGCGTGGTAATAAAGGATATATGGCACAAGTTAAATGAATTATGAAGCCAAACATTAGAGGTAAATATAACACTGACCATGGTTCAGGCACTACTGAACCAGGGTTTCCCAAAATTTATACCAGCAATTAATAAATATATTAGAATACTATGCACAACTACTAGAATCTGTATAGCCAGACACTGGAAGGGGGGCACTCCTACATGGAAGGAAGTAAAGGATAATATCCAAGATATATACATTATGTCAGAAGGAGCTTCTAGAATTCAGGGGACGGAAGAACAGTTTCAGAAAACTTGGTATTATTGGATTATGAATAGCAGATAAAGAAATAAAGGTAATAGGACCGGAAAATAATTATAGGATAGTCAGATTGACACATATAGAGAGATCTCAGGTTAATTAAGGTTTTAGAGCCGGTGTCCCAATAGAAGATAATTAATCGATTCTGTCAAAGGAATTAAAACCACACAGATTAATGTTGTTTTGAGTTTATGCTGTTTATTTGTTTATTTGTTAAAAATTGAAAATATTCCTAAGGTTTCTGTTAGACCACACACTGTTAGCTCAATCTCAATTAGAGAAAGATTACAGTTATAAGATAGGGGTTCTCAGGAGGTTGAGCCAGAGTCTCTAATAGACCCTTTGGAATGCAAATGGTTAATGTTTATGCATATGTAATCAATGTAATGTACCAATGTATCGCTATGATTGAAAATATGTAAAATGTGGAGGTTGAAGAGGTGGTTATTACTGTTTGTGAGCTGTATATACCTTTTGGAACGAAATAAAAAGTATTTTACCATAAAGTTACAATTATTAATTACCTATTTAAAAATAAATACAAACTTACCTGTGAAATAAAAATAAAACCTAAGCTTAAACTAAAAAAACCTAACATTACTAAAAATAAAAAAAACTGTTACAAAAACAGTACAATTACAAAAAATAATAAACCCTAAAATTACAAAAAATAAAAAAATATCATTACAAAAAATAAATTAAATTATCCAAAATAATAAAAATTATTCCTATTCTAGTAACCCATTTAAAAAAAAAACACCCCCAAAAAGACAAAAACCTAATCTATAATAAACTACCAATAGCCCTTAAAAGGGCCTTTTGTAGGGCACTGCCCTAAATTTAACAGCTCTTTTGCAAGAAAATAAAACAAACACCCCCTAACCCCATTACAAACCCCCACCCCGCAAACCCACAAAATAAAAAAAAACTAACAAAAAAAAACATAATCTACCCATTGCCCCGAAAATTGCATTTGTATGGGCATTGCCCTTAAAAGGGCATTCAGCTCTTTTACTGCCCTTAAAAGTGCATTCAGCTCTTTTTCTGCCTATTAAAATAAAAAAAAAAGCCCTAATCTTTAAAAAAAAAACACCCCCCAAAAAAACCTGACACTAACCCCAAAATCAGTACTCACAGTTGCTGAAGTCTGGCGAAAGATCTTCATACCAGTAGAGAAGCATCTTCATCTAGGCGGCTCCATCTTCATCTATCGCGGGACCGGCATCTTCTATCTTCTTCATTCCTGCGGAGGCGGAGCAGTCAGTGGATGCGCGGACGTGGAGGTCCATCGGTCTCACATGGAGGTCCATCAGTCTCAGGTGGAGGTCCTCTTCATGTGATCGTCTGCCGCACCCTGAGGATTCAATGCAAGGCACCCCTTTTATATTGGGGTGCCGTTGCATTCCTATTGGCAGAAAAATTCAAATGAGCCAATAGGAATGAGAGCTGATTAAATCCTATTGGATGTTCACAATCGCATGAAGAGGACCTCCACATTGGACCTATGGACCTCCACCTGGACCTTCACCTCCGCGCATCCACCGACTGCTCCACTTCCGCAAGGATGAAGAAGATAGAAGATGCCGGTCCTGCGATGGATGAAGATGGAGCCGCCTGAATGTTCTGGGATTTTTCCTTATCTTTCCACTTGATGCTGGGATAAGACTACTTGCCAGTATTGGTCTGCTAAGGAAATATCCCAGGAACATTACATACATAACTTGAAGTTGTAACATTGGAATATGACACTGGGTTTCCTAACAACCAAAAAAAGGAGGCTCCTGAACACGGGGGCATGGCTTAGGAGGAAGAGACATTTGACCCCTGGAGGAAAAGTGGCCCCGGGTTGGTAGTGAAAATCTTAGAGGTGGGGACATAAGGGTGATACTTAAGAGGTTTTAGTAAAAAGTTGCAGGTCATTTGTAAAAAAAATTGTAGTGACATGCGGCTGTTGGGGAACATGAATTTGAGAATTTGGCGACAGAGCCATGCAGAGCCTGGCTCAAGGTTGGAGGGGGCCCTAAGACTTGCAGTGGGAAGCGGGTAGACAATTTGATAGGTGAGTGTGGGTCTGTGGTTACTGGGGATGTAAGTGGTGCTGATATGAGTGTGGGTGTTGCTAAGAGGGATTCAGTGTCCAGTACTTTAGTGGCAGGTTTGAAAGATTTGTTGGCAAAGTAAGAGGCTTCTTGTTTGATGTTGTGTTCCTCAGTGGCTTGGGTTTGGGTTCCTCCTATCGGGCCAGTAGAATGAGTTGGGCCGGCCAACAGTTGGGCCGTGAATCAGTGGCTATTTGGAGCTACAGTGCCTAGTACCAATACAGGGGCATGGCCAGCTGGTTTGAGTACGGTGCCCGCAGGTGTTGCAGACAAAGTGGTAGGAGGTCCAGATACTGCCACGTCGTGGTCTTGTCTTTGCTCCATGGGACCGCTGAGCATGCATCTCATGGCAGAGGTCAGAGATAAAATACATAAGAGGAAATTTATTGAGCTGTTTTCCTTGCTGCCTCTTGACCAAAGCTTTGAGATTCCAGACAATCCTAAAAAGAGGAGAGGAAAAAACGCTATTGCAAACTGTCTAAAAACGTTTTTCAACTGGTTCCACTGCTTTTTTGTTACCTTGATGAGATAGCGGCAGATCAGAGGACATATGGTGGTATGGTCTGGTGGGCGTATGATGAACAGTTTCATCAACGTCTGGTGGTCAAATAAAACATGAAATGCGATGATCAGGACAGGGATTTGTGGTTAAAAATCATGACCCCACTTAGAGCTTCTCTGCTTATTTGGGCAGGAGCCGGTGGATTGTTGATATATAATATAATTAAAAGAAATCTAAATAAATATTACTATCATTAACTAAATAATTCCTATTTAAAACTAAATACTTACCTGTAAAATAAACCATAACCTGAGCTACACTAACACCTAACCTTACACTACAATTAAATAAATTACATTAATTAAATACAATTAACTAAATTACAAAAAAAAATTTTACACAAAATAAAAAAGAAATTATGAAATGTTTAAACTAATTACACCTAATCTAATAGGCCTACACTAAACTGCCAATAGCCCTTAAATGGGCCTTTTGTGGGGCATTGCCCAAAGAAATCAGCTCTTTTACCTGTAAAAAAATACAAACAACCCCCAACAGTAAAACCCACCACCCACACAACCAACCCCCCAAATAAAATACTATCTAAAAAAACTAAGCTCCCCATTGCCCTGAAAAGGGCATTTGTATTGGCATTGCCATTAAAAGGGTATTTAGCTCTTTTTCTGCACAAACCCTATATAAACCCTTAAAAAAACATTAACCCCCGAAGATCCACTTACAGTTTTTGAACACCAGACATCCATCCTCAACAAAGCAGCAGAAGTCTTTATCCAAGCAGGCAGAAGTCCTCAACGAAGCAGGGACAGGTCTTCATCCAAGTGGGCCGAAATCTTCATCCAAGCTGGCAGAAGTCTTCATCCAGACTGCATCTTCTATCTTCATCCATCGGGCACGGAAAATGAAGATTCCTTTAAGGGACATCATCCAAGATGGTGTCCCTTGAATTACGATTGGCTGATAGAATTCTATCAGCCAATCGGAATTAAAGGTGAAAAAATCCTATTGGCTGATGCAATTAGCCAATAGGATTGAGCATCAAACCAATTCGCTGATCCAATCAGCCAATAGGATTGAGCTCACATTCTATTGGCTGTTCCAATCAGTCAACAGAATGTGAGCTCAATTGGAATTCAATCCATCTTGGATGACGTCCCTTAAAGGAATCTTCATTCTTCATTAGCCGTGGAAAGAAGAGGATGCTCCGCGACGGATGTCTTGAAGATGGAGCCGCTCCGTGCTGGAATGATGAAGATAGAAGATGCCATCTGGATGAAGACTTCTGCCAGCTTGGATGAAGACTTCGGCCTGCTTGGATGAAGACTTCTCCCGGCTTCGTTGAGGACTTCTGTCCGCTTGGATGAAGACTTCTGCCAGCTTGGATGAAGACTTCGGCCTGCTTGGATGAAGACTTCTCCCGGCTTCCTTGAGGACTTCTGCCCGCTTGGATGAAGACTTCTGCCGCTTCGTTAAGGATGGATGTCCGGTCTTCAAAAACTGTAAGTGGATCTTCGGGGGTTAGTGTTAGGTTTTTTTAAGGGTTTATTGGGTGGGTTTTATTTTTAGATTAGGGTTTGGGCAGAAAAAGAGCTAAATCCCCTTTTAAGGGCAATGCCCATCCAAATGCCCTTTTCAGGGCAATGGGTAGCTTAGGTTTTTTTTAGATAGGATTTCAATGGGGGGTTGTTTGTATTTTTTTTACAGGTAAAAGAGCTGATTTCTTTGGGGCAATGCCCCACAAATGGCCCTTTCAAGGGCCATTGGTAGTTTATTGTAGGCTAGGTTTTTTTTTATTTTGGGGGGGCTTTTTTATTTAGAACTATTAGATTAGGTGTAATTAGTTTAAATATTTGATCATTTCTTTTTTATTTTGTGTAATTTAGTGTTTGTTTTTTTGTAATTTAGTTAATTGTATTTAATTAATGTAATTTATTTAAATGTAGTGTAAGGTTAGGTGTTAGTGTAACTCAGGTTAGGTTTTATTTTACAGGAAAATTTGTATTTATTTTAACTAGGTAGTTAGTAAATAGTTAATAACTATTTAGTAACTATTCTACCTAGTTAAAATAAACACAAACTTGCCTGTGAAATAAAAATAAAACCTAAGCTAGCTACAATATAACTATCAGGGAAGAATTTAAACAAAGGACCCCTATTGGGTCAGAGGTAAACTTCCCACATAGGCAGTCACCTCATGCTTTAAATTCAGGGAACTGCTACACTTCAGAGGGGGAGGGGAGTGATAATAGTGAGTCAGGGGGCGGATCCAACTACCCAGATAGCCCATATATTACTAATGTACGTAAGGGGTCTCCCCATAGTAAAAGTAGGGCAAATAGAGGGTGATCCAGCCCCAAAAATAAGGTCCCTAGGAAGATATGTCTAATAAGGTATACAACACCCCTAAAATAATTAGTTTCTTAAGTGGTGCAGTACCTACATTTTCCAACAAGGGAACCAATTCTATAATTGACCACTTAGAGGCCTATGAAAATGCTTTATCCATAATGAATGTTACTAGTGAACAGTCAAAAATTTAATTTCTGCCCTGGGTATTTGAGGGTAAACATCACAAGTTCTTTGCTTCACTAAAGGATATGAATATTCATTCCTGGAGTGAAACAAAGCAACAGAGCAAAAAGGAGTTCAGGCAATATCGCCGCTAAAATAGCCATATAGGGGTTGAAATGTGGCGCAAATCAAAGCCCTATAGAATTACTTTCTGCACCAAAAAAGTGCATACAGTATGGCCGAAGACTACCCCATATTTGAAAGCTCAGAATTTGTGAATTTATTTTACGAAGCATTGCCCGCGCACATCAAAATTAATTTAGCTAGAGATTTTGATGAGAACTGCTCATTGGACTTGCTGATCAAAGAGAGTACAAAGTTATACTCTATTCAGCAGTCTGGTGAACAGGGGCTTAAAAGGGAACCAAGGCCCCACCCCAAAATTGTGGCAGAAACTAGGGTGTCACCTAGCCACCTCAACTTAGAGCCTAAAAAGAAAACTTTTGCGGAAGTAGCCCGAGAAAACAGGCCTTCCCCACAAAGTTTTAACTCTGACCCTCCCCCAAGGCCTGAGGTGCAGAGAGAATATACTCAAAATGGGGGGCATACCCAGATAAATAGTTATCCCCAAAGAGATGAATACCCACACGGTAATCGGTATCCCCATAAAAATAAATACCAAAAGTGGCGAAAATACTCTCAGGTTAACTAGACACCCCAAGTAAATAGTGTTCCCCAAGATATTAATGCTGAACAAGTTGAACCCCAAAGACAACCACGTCAAAATAGAAACAATAGCTATGATTCTGAGGGATCCCAAGTATCCAGGAATCAATACTCTGGGATATAAAAAAAATCGGTCCATGGGTAGAAATAGCTTGTCCAATCAAGTGGGCCAACTCAGTATGCAAGTAAGTCAATTAAGTACTCTATTTACTAATATGAGTCAAGCTCTGACGGCTCAGAACCCTAATAATCCTTTTTTAGGGGTACAGCCAGTGGCCAGCAGTGGACCACAGACACAATCATAAATACCCAGGTATTACCTGAGAGAGAGGGGAGAGATATACCAAATGAAATGAATAATCATGTTCTCTCCTTGCAGCCCAGAAACATTCATCCTAGCTTTGATGACGGGCAGCCTCTGCCTGGAAGCTCTAACAAACCTCTTCTTTTGCAGTTGTCCCCTAACCTTATTCCCACAGATGCAGTACACAGGAACCCTGTCAGCCCTATTATAGAGGAAGAGACTGGTGAGAATAAAAATTCTCCTGCATCAGGTAACGTGGCAGATTCAGGTAACTCGTGGCGAAGCCCACAGATGTGTAATCATGCTAATTTTATGTGTTAAATGGTAGAAACTACAGGGAGATATTATGTATTAGCTGAGCTCCAGGATTTGGTTACTAACCCTATCATGGGATTACTTGATACTGGATCTCAGGCAACTATTTTATCCCACAGGTACTACACACAGCTAAAGGAGCTAACACCCCACAAACCTAAACTAAAGGAATTTCATGGTTCACTAATAGGTGTTGGGGGTGACTCTCTCAAAGTTGACGGTACTGCATGGTTGAAGCTAAAATTGGGGAACAGGGTAATAAGACACCCTGTCATTATAGTGGATCTGCCAACTGATCGTTTAATAATTGGTAGTGAAGCGATTAAGCACCATAATTGGTTGCATAAATAATGTAATTTGGTCACAAGTAAAAAGACCTATTAATTATGAGCGGTCCAGCATAACTCACACCAGACATAACTGTCACGTGGTGGAAGAGAAGCCAGATGCTGTGGAGATTCATTTCAGGAATAACGCTATACCTGAAATCACTATCCTTCAAACGGATAATCAAATTCCCCTAAGTGACTCTGATGGTAATACTTTTAAAATTTTGCCTGGAAAGATAGCCAATATTTCCCTAGACGGTGATGTATTAACCATATCTCTCCACAAGGGGGACCCTAAATCCCCTAAAGGGGGAGATCCCTCTCAATTCCTTGCAGAAATTGAGAAAGTTAAAGATTAACTATTTATCCGTATGCAAGTGCAGGACCTTGGAAAAACCAAGTATGCCAAATTGAACTTAAAAAAGGAAGCTAGCTATATACGCGAAGGCTTATTAGTGCAGATTGCTTAACCTAAAGTGATCAAATATCTTTCTCCCCAAGATCTCTGTGTCTATGACCGGGATGACAAATCTGAAAGCTTTAGTTTTAAATAATTCCCATAATCAAATATACATTGGCAATGATCTCTTACATAGATATGCCATACAAATAGATTTGATTAACTTTTGCTTCTGGAGCAAGTTAAAGGGGGACCCTGAAGTATTTCAGGATAAAAATGCAGCCCTGAAATCAAACCAGCAAATGCCATATGCTGTGAATATGCAGGTGTCTAACGATGTTGTAATCCCTGCTGGGGCTGATAAATTCCTCTTATCCTTACAGGTAAAAAGAGGTCAGAAATTAAAAACTTCTGAAACACTAATATGTTATTGTGCATAACATGACCCCACAGGATATCACCTTGTCCAAGGGAACTACCACAGGATATTTAGTGATTGCGAAGTGGGCACTGGGCAAGTGGGCCTTGCACACACGCTGGCAGGCAGGCAACTGCAATTAGATTACACAAGCAGACTGATGTTTCACAGTCAAAAAAGTTGTGTTTTTTTTAATTTACACTACTGTTACACCAAATATGAGTGGTGGCACTGGGCAAGTGGGCCTGGCACACACGCTGGCAGGCAGGCAACTGCAATTAGATTACACAAGCAGACTGATGTTTCACAGTCAAAAAAGTTTTTTTTTTTAAATTTACACTACTGTTACACCAGATATGAGTGGTGGCACTGGGCAAGTGGGCCTGGCACACACGCTGGCAGGCAGGCAGGCAACTGCAATTAGATTACACTAGCAGACTGATGTTTCACAGTCAAAAAAGTTTTTTTTTTTTAAATTTACACTACTGTTACACCAGATATGAGTGGTGGCACTGGGCAAGTGGGCACAGTATACACTGTGAGCCTGGCACACATGCTGGCAGGCAGGCAACTGCAATTAGATTACACTAGCAGACTGATGTTTCACAGTAAAAAAAGTTTGTTTGTTTTTAATTTACACTACTGTTACACCAGATATGAGTGTTGTGGCACTGGGCAAGTGGGCCTGGCACACACGCTGGCAGGCAGGCAACTGCAATTAGATTACACTAGCAGACTGATGTTTCACAGTCAAAAAAGTTTTTTTTTTAAAATTTACACTACTGTTACACCAGATATGAGTGGTGGCACTGGGCAAGTGGGCCTGGCACACACGCTGGCAGGCAGGCAACTGCAATTAGATTACACTAGCAGACTGATGTTTCACAGTCAAAAATTTTTTTTTTTTATAATTTATACAACTGTTACACCAGATATGAGTGGTGGCACTGGGCAAGTGGGCACAGTATACGCTGTGAGCCTGGCACACACGCTGGCAGGCAGGCAACTGCAATTAGATTACACTAGCAGACTGATGTTTCACAGTCAAAAAAGTTTTTTTTTTTAAATTTACACTACTGTTACACCAGATATGAGTGGTGGCACTTGGCAAGTGGGCCTGGCACACACGCTGGCAGGTAGGCAACTGCAATTAGATTACACTAGCAGAATGATGTTTCACAGTCAAAAAAGTTTTGTTTTTTTTAAATTTACACTACTGTTACACCAGATATGAGTGGTGGCACTGGGCAAGACTGATGTTTCACAGTCAAAAAAGTTTTTTTTAAAAAAATTTACACTACTGTTACACCAGATATGAGTGGTGGCACTGGGCAAGTGGGCCTGGCACACACGCTGGCAGGCAAGAAACTGCAATTAGATTACACTAGCAGACTGATGTTTCACAGTCAAAAAAGTTTTTTTTTTTATAATTTACACTACTGTTACACCAGATATGAGTGGTGGCACTGGGCAAGTGGCTTGGCAGGCAGGCAACTGCAATTAGATTACACAGAAAAAAAACAGACTGATGTTCTAGCCCTAAAAAGGGCTTTTTGTGGTGCTGTCCTTACAGCAGAGATCAGATGAGTCCTTCAGGACTGTAGTGGACACTGAATACACTAGCCTAGCTATCAATTTCCCTATTAAATCAGCAGCAGCTACACTGTCCCTCCTCTCACTAAGAATGCAGCTTCCAAATGAATCTAAAATGGATGCTGTCCAGGAGGTAGGAGGGTCTGGGAGGGAGTGTCTGCTGCTGATTGGCTGGAATGTGTCTTCTGACTGTGAGGTAGAGTGTCAAAGTATTACTCAATGATGACGAATAGGGGGCGGATCGAACATCGCATATGTTCGCCTGCCGCGACGAACGCGAACATGCTATGTTCGCCGGGAACTATTCGCCGGTGAACTATTCACAACATCACTATTGATGTTGAGCGCAGATTAGTCGCTGGCATTGGTATAGTTTGGGCGAATGGATTCACAAAATATTTTGTAGGTTTCAACATTGGACCAAGATCCAGTCAAGTAGCAGAACTGCTGTTCTAAAACCCATTGAAATGGCTATTGAACAAGGTATTAATGAATTTGTGATCATTACTGACTCAAATTATGTGCATGACAGTTTTGTTGAATACCTGCCAACTTGGAAAAGAAATGACATGCAGAAAACTAACAACAAACCAGCCCTGATAAGGAAGGAAATGATCTTGCAGATTCATTAGCCAAACAAAGAGCCATAACTGGAGAACTCCTTAATATTGACCACTTAATGGGTGCAATTCAGGTAGAAGCCATTACCAGAAACCAGGCTGAACAACAAAATGAGCCTAACCTGGTACAATGGAGTCAGGATTCTCTTAGTGAGGACCTGATCACTATTCAAAAAGAAGACCCCATTATAGGTATCTTCTATAAACATATAGAAGATCCTGAAAACAACCCCATCTCAATTCTCAAAGAGGACGGTATTGGCAAGGAAGATCTTAGAAATCCGAATCACAATTCAAGTTACAGGATAGTTTGTTAATTAGAACCTCCAAAACTGGCATCCAGCAATGGGTGGTACCTACAAAGTTCAGAGGTCTCATGGTTCAACATGCCATTGTGGTGGCAAATTAACGTATAAAATATTGCGTGACTACGCCTTTTGGCTGCATATGTTGAAGGAAGTTCAAAACTACTGTCAAGGTTGTTTAATCTGTCCTCAGTTCCAACCCACTGCACCAACGCATAGAGCGCCATTGCAGAAAAGGGAGATGGTAATGCCCTGGTCAGATATACAAATTGATTTTATTGGTCCAGTAACTTGGTCATCTAGAGGTAACAGATACATGTTGACAGTAACAAGCCTATTCACTAAATGGGTAGAGTGCATCAGTGCACCTAACAATAGTGCTAAAACATGCGTAGCATTGCTCATCAACCACGTGCTTTCCAGATTTGGCTTACCCCAGAGAATCAAATCCGATCGGAGGGGGGGCCACTTTACTAGCAAAGTGATGACCAAAATGTGGAAAATACTAGGGGTCAAAAGAAAGCTCCATATTGCATATAGAGCTGTCTCTAGTGGTGATGTAGAGCGTTACAACCAGTCCATTGTGAAATTCCTAAAAATGTATGTGAGTGAAACAAGTAAAGACTGGGATGTAAAATTACCTCTAGTCCTAATGGCATTAAGAGCAACTTCAAGTAGTGCTGCTAAGATGTCACCTTTCAAATTGATGACTGGTAGGAGAATGGTTCTACCTCAACATCTATTGTACCGTACATCAGAATAGAACTTGATAAATGTTGCCAATACGCATCAATATGTGGAGAACCTAAGGAAGCACCTGCAATATGCCTTTGCATTTGCTCAAAGGAACATAGAGAAATCCGCAACTGCCGCTAAAACCTATTATGATCTCAAAATGTCCAAAAAGGAAAATGGAATAAATGATAAAGTTTATCTTTATAACTTTGGAAGAGATCAGGTTAAGGAGAAGAAATTTCTTCCATCATGGAAAGGTCCTTTTGTCATTACTGACAAAATATCTCCAATTGCCTATAAAATTAGGATACCTAAAAATTATACTTTTATGGATAAATGGGTCCTTATTAATCAGTTGCGAGCATGCCATTCTAGATCCCAACTACAAGTCATAGAGGGAGAATGAAATGTCATATCCCCAAATGCACTAAGGAAATATGGTAGTTTATAGATGCCTAGCTAAGGAGCATAAATGTGAGGATTCAAAAATAACGGACTTTCTTCATAGTAAGACTGTCTCTAATGCATATAATGTAAATACCCTCACCAATTACATGGGTTTTCAGTAAATTTCCAATATATGTGTCCTACATATATTGAAAATTGAAAGGGGGAATTATGTCATGTAAAAGATGAGATATTATTAGAAGCTATGTGCATAGATTATGTATGTGTAATTTCTATACTGTAAGTTGAAATTCTTTGTCAGATGATCTGGACTGGGTAACACAACCCCCCCTGCTGTGAGCAGATACACATTACAGGCCAGGATGTTTCAATTATCCACTTCAAAGGAAGCCTGTATAAAGAGCTTTCCTATCTGAAGGAACAACAGTCGCTCAGTCTAGAGCTAATCTTTTGAAGCCCAAGTATATGCAAGAGTTAATTACCCTATGCTGAGTTAAATACACAGAACCCCAAACTTTCTGAAAGTTTAAATTTTATTAGCAGAATGTGTACTTAGAAAGACATATAAATGGTTTGTCTATAACTTTCTGTAATGATCAAAATTCTAACATTCATAAGCAGTAGGTTTGTAGCTTGATCCTAAGTTCAGATCATATAGCTTAGATGACTGAAGCAAAAGGATTAAGCAGAATTTGCTATAAGTAATTGAATAAAGAAGTTTTAAGCTGGCATACGCAATAAAACTGAATTAGTAAATAATTATGGATTAGTTTCTTGAAAAGCAAAACACTTTAGTTTCTCTGCTGAAATGCTTAATATAAGGTTTATACACACTGAGGATTAAATAGTTTAAAGGCTGAAGTATGATTCGAAGTAAGGATATATAAAAGAGGCACATATAACAAATGATACTCAGTTCTGGGGGTGAGAGATTTTGTACCTGAACGGAGTTTGCAGAGCTGACAGGATTACTGCAGGGAAGCGTGTGTTGCGTACACTCAGTAACGCTGACTCGTGTACGATGTCGGCTTTTGGCAGAGTGACAAGTTCTCTGAAGGAAGCGAGTGCTGTGTCCTCACAGCAGTGCAGTCACAACTAGATGCCAGTTAGTAAGGGAAGCCGCGGGGACTCAGAGGTACAGCAGGGAAGCGTGAGACTCAGCTGGCAGTCTGAGATTGATGACGTCAGTGGAGTCAGCTATGGGATACGGCAAGGCAGAGATCCATAGTAGATTTGCTTGAGTAGAATCCAGTTGTGAAAAGGTTTGTATGCATACAAAATAGGCAGATTTGGTAACTGCTCAGAGCAAGGTTTAAGGCTTGAAAGAGGATAGTAGATGAGCACAGGTAGTTCATCTGATTCACACATCAATAATCAAGCATCGAACAGGTGTCTGTGATAGTCTTATATAGAGCAATAGTTAAGGTGGACAGCTGTGAGTAAAGGTGGAATCATGACAGATCCCCCTCTTCAAAGTGTCCCTCATGGGGGCACCGAACCAGGTTTGGAAGGGTGAAGAAGATGAAATTCATTCAGGAGATCAGGAGCGTGGATGTCACGCAGAGGTATCCAGGAGTCCTCTTCGGGACCATATCCAGACCATCGAACTAAATATTCCACCCGTCTCCATCGGTTGCGGGAATCTAAGAATGCGAGCTCAATCTGATTGGCTGATTGGATCAGCCAATCGGATTGAACTTGAATCTGATTGGCTGATTCAATCAGCCAATCAGATTTTTTTAACTTAATTCCGATTGGCTGATAGAATCTAAATATTCCACCCGTCTCCATCGGTTGCGGGAATCTAAGAATGCGAGCTCAATCTGATTGGCTGATTGGATCAGCCAATCGGATTGAACTTGAATCTGATTGGCTGATTCAATCAGCCAATCAGATTTTTTTAACTTAATTCCGATTGGCTGATAGAATCCTATCAGCCAATCGGAATTCGGCGGACGCCATCTTGGATGACGTCATTTAAAGGTACCTCATTCCAAGTTCAGTAGTCAGCCGGGATGGATGCTCCACAGCGGCGGAGCGAAGAAAGAAGATTGAAGATGCCGCCGGAAGAATGAAGACTTTGCTGCCGCTTGGAGGAAGACGTCGCCGGAGGAAGAATTCTTCTTTGCCGCTTGGAGGAAGACATCGCCGGAGGAAGAATTCTTTGGGGCATGCCCCACAAAAGGCCCTTTTAAGGGCTGGTAAGGTAAAGAGCTTTGAAATTTGTTTAATTTAGAATAGGGCAGGGAATTTTTTTTATTTTGGGGGTTTATTATTTTATTAGGGGGCTTAGAATAGGTGTAATTAGCTTAAAAATCTTGTAATCTTTTTTTATTTTTTGTAATTTAGTGTTTGTTTTTTTTTGTAATTTAGTTTAGTTAATTTAATTGTATTTTTAGATAGATGTTTGTAGTTGATTTAATTTATTGATAGTGTAGGTGTATTTGTAACTTAGGTTAGGATTTATTTTACAGGTAATTGGGTAATTATTTTAACTAGGTAGATATTAAATAGTTAATAACTATTTAATAGCTATTATACCTAGTTAAAATAATTAACAATTTACCTGTAAAATAAATATTAACCCTAACATAGCTACAATGTAATTATTAATTATATTGTAGCTATCTTAGGGTTTATTTTATAGGTAAGTATTTAGATTTAAATAGGAATATTTTAGTTTATAAATGAATTAGATTAATTTAATATAAATTTAGTTAGGGGTGTTAGGGTTAGATAGAGTTAATATAGTTAATATAAATACTATAGTAACTATATTAACTATATTAACCCTAATATAATTAGGGTTAATATAGTTAATATATATAATGTAATACCTATATTAACTATAATATACTTAGGGTTAATATAGATAATATAGCTGGCGGCGGGGTAGGTAGATTAAATTAGGGGTTAATCATTTTAATAGAGATGGCGGCGGTGTAAGGGGCTTACATTGGGGGTTAATAATTGTAATATAGATGGCGGCGGTGTTAGGGGCTCACTTTAGTGGGTTATAGATATAATATAGCTGGCGGCGGGGTACGGGAGCGGCGGTTTAGGGGTTAATAACTTTATTAGGTTGCGGCGGGGTACGGGAGCGGCGGTTTAGGGGTTAATAGCTTTTTTATTGTTAGGATAGTGAGGGGGGATAGCGGATAGAGGGTTAGACAGTGCGGGCTATGTTAGGGAGGCGTGTTAGACTTGTCGGGCTATGTTAGGGAGGCATGTTAGACAGTGCGGGTGTTTTAGACTTTAGTCAGGTTTTATAGGCGCCGGCAGTTTCTAACGTGCCGCAAGTCACTGGCGACGCCAGAAATTTGTACTTACGCAGATTTCTGGACATCGCTGGTTTGTCAGACTTACGGCACGTTAGCATCTGACGGCGACTTATATGGGATAGCTCGAGTTGCGAGCTGAAACTGCGGGCGACGCCGGTTCCCTCGCTTGCGCCGCAAACTGCGATCTATATCGGATCGCGCCCTTGGTATCTAGTACCTAAATAGAATATAAATGCCTAATTGAATATCTGGATAAAAAGGTCAGTGACATATGTAGTATTTATTCCAATCTATATAAACTAACCATATAAAGGCCAAAAAATATTCTTGCATAGTAAATTAATCCAAATAAATTAGACAAAAATATATAAATAGGTATTCTACAAAATAAGACATATCCCATTCCCTGTTTAAACCTTGAGGTGCTATTGTTTTTAATTTATATATCCAAAATAATTCACGTTTGAGCAACAATTTTTGCTTGTTGCCACCTCTAGTGGGAGACTGAATTTTGTCAATGACTTTAACTGTAATATGTGCTATATGGGTCATATGTGTTTGATTAAAATGTACTGCTACCGCCGAATATTTATTGTAGTTTTTGGTATCCCTAATATGTTCCCTAATACGCGATCTGAGCTCCCTGGTCGTTTGACCAATATATTGTAGGGAACAAAGGGAACACTCTATTAGATAAACCACAAATTCAGTCCTACAATTAGCGTAGAACTCCATATTGTATCTCTCATGGGTTACTGAACTAGTGAATGTGTCACTTCTATTGATAACTTCACATGTAATGCAAGGTCTGGTGCCGCATTTATATGTGCCCTTTTTCTTTATCCAATCACTCCCCTGTTTTTTAGTTGTGTTTTCCATGCTGGGTACCAATCTGGTACCTAGAGTCGGGGGTTTCTTGGACACAAATTTACAGACTTCAAAAATGTTACCCAAAGATTCATCTTCTTTCAATATATGTAAGTGTTTCCTAAGAATAGCTCTAATATCATTAAATTGTTTAGAATATTCGGCAGTAAACACAATTTTATCCTTGCTGTAATCTTGATCTGATCTCTTTTTAGTAGTAATAACTTCACTTTGAGTCTGCTCGAGAGATTCATTAAAGGGACACTAACCAAAAAAATTTATTTCGTGATTAAGATTGAGCATGAAATTTTAAGCAACTTTCTAATTTACTCCTATTATAAAATCTTCTTCATTCTCTTGGTATCTTTATTTGAAATGCAAGAATGTAAGTTTAGATGCCGGCCCATTTTTGGTGAACAACCTGGGTTGTCCTTGCTGATTGGTGGATAAATTCATCCACCAATAAAAAAAAGTGCTGTCCAGAGTACTGAACCCAAAAAAAGCTTAGATGCCTTCTTTTTCAAATAAAGATAGCAAGAGAATGAAGAAAAATTGATAATAGGATTAAATTAGAAAGTTGCTTAAAATTGCATGCTCTTTCTGAATTACAAAAGAAAATTTTTGGGTTCAGTGTCCCTTTAAGGATCTTCGTTGAATATCCTCTCTGCCTTAATCTGTTTGTGAGATCAGTACACTGTAAATTAAATTTCTCATTGGAGTTAGTGTTTCTCCTCATTCTAATATATTGAGCCTTGGGAATTGATCTAATGAGATGTGGGGGATGACATGATTTGGCATGGAGTATAGTGTTTCCAGCCGTTGGTTTGCGATATGTGTCCGTCAATATTGTACCCTTCTCTGGGTCACCTGTAAGCTCTAAATCTAGGAAACATATTTTGTGTTGTTGTAGTTCACCTGTAAATCTCAAATTTAAATCGTTAGTGTTGACATACTCTAAAAAGGTACTTAATTCAAGTCTATCCTCCACTATAAATATAAGGTCATCTATGAACCGCATATATTTAATAATATGCTTTGCAAAAGGATTAGACAAAGTGTAAAGATATAAGTCCTCCCACCACGCTACATACAGGTTTGCGAACGAGGGGGCAAACTTTGCCCCCATCGCTGTACCGCAAACCTGCACATAATATTCATTATTAAACATAAAAAAATTATGTTTTAATAAAAATTCAACGATTTCACAAAAGAATAATTTGAACTCTAAAGAGTAACGTGTGGCTGTATCCAAAAAATACCTAATAGCTTTTAGTCCTAATGAATGGGGTATGCTTGAATAAAGAGAGGTGGCATCAATAGCCACCCATCTAAACTCCTTGTTCCATTCTACATACTCCAAGCAATTCAACAAATGTGTTGAATCACGTAAATAGCTGTTAAGACTTTTAACTAAAGACTGGAGTAAAGAATCTACCCATTCAGACAATGGCTCAAACATGGAGCCAATGCCTGAAATGATCGGTCTTCCTGGGGGAGAGGTCATGTTTTTATGCATTTTTGGCACATGATGAAATATAGGCACCAATGGATGATCCGGTATCATATATCTGACCTGTTCCTCAGTGAAGACATTAAGAGCTACTCCTTGTTCAATAATTGTATACAATTTGGTCCTGAATACCTGTGATGGATTCCTATCCAGCTTTCTGTATGTTTTAGTATCAGATAATTGTCGGTAAGCCTCATTCAGGTAGTAGTCCTTATCTAGGACCACTACGTTACCGCCTTTGTCTGATGTTCTTATCACGATACTGTCATTTTGTTGTAACTTATGTAATGCATTAAATTCTGCTTTTGTAAGGTTAGATTTCCCATCAGTGCCCTTTATTTTTATCTGCATCTCTAAATCTAAGAGATCCTTCTGAACTCTCTTCTGGTACAGATTAATATGTAATATATAAGTTTGTATTGTAAAACTCAGACCGCCCCCTGCTGGGTGATTGTATATCACTGTCCTCTGGACCATAACTACCTTCTAAAGTTTTCAATTCATTTAGAGTTATACAATCACCAAATTTGAGGAGTGCTGAGTTCATCTCACCTTCAACATTATCATGGTTGACCATTAAGTCTGAATTAACATTCTCACATACATCTAATACAGGTTGTTCCTTTTGCAAATTAAAAAACCGTTTTAGTGTCAATTTCCTAACAAATTTATTAATGTCAATGATAGTTTTGAATGCTGAAATTACAAATAGCCCTTAAAAGGGCCTTTTGCCGGGCATTGCCCCAAAGTAATCAGCTCTTTTACCTGTAAAAAAAAAATTACAACCCCCCCAACATTAAAACCCACCACCCACACACCCAACCCTACTCTAAAACCCACCCAATCCCCCCTTAATAAAACCTAACACTAACCCCTTGAAGATCACCCTACCTTGAGAAGTTTTCACCCAACAGGGCCGAAGTCCTCCACGAAGCCGACAGAAGTGGTCCTCCAGACGGGCAGAAGTGGTCCTCCAGATAGGCAGAAGTCTTCATCCAGGAGGCATCTTCTATTTTCATCCATCCAGCGTGGAGCAGCTCCATCTTCAAGACATCCGACGCGGAGCATCCTCTTCTTTCGACGTCTTCTTGCTGAATGAATGATCCAAGATGGCGTACCTTGAATTCCGATTGGCTGATAGAATTCTATCAGCCAATCGGAATTAAGGTAGGAAAAATCCTATTGGCTGATGCAATCAGCCAATAGGATTGAAGTTCACTATTGGCTTACGCTGATAATGGCCAGGAATGCATATTACGTGTCACAGGGGTATAGCTTTACCACAAGCATTTTAGCCTGTAACGCAACGTCCATTCCGCAATTAAAAAATTATGTTTGAGTGCGGGATTTTTATAGGGCCCTTCTTACAGGTTATGCATTCAGGCTAAAAAGCTTGCGTTACAGCCTATATCAACACCGCCATACCGCCATCTGAGAGCAGTAGTTATGAATTTTGTGTAACAAAAATGTTTCACAAAACTCATAACTAAAATGTTACAAAGTACACTAACACCCATAAACTACCTATTAACCCCTAAAAACCGCCACCCTTCCGCATCGCAAAACACTATATTAAACTTATTAACCCCTAATCTGCCGTCCACCCACATCTCGACTATTAAATAAAGTTATTAACCCTAATTTGCTGCCCACCCACATCGTCAACACTATTTAACCCCTTAATGACAGAGGACGTACCAGGTACGTCATAGGAAAAACTTCCCTTAATGACAGTTGACGTACCTGGTACGTCCTCTGTTGTCTGAAGTGCTGGAAGCGATCATGATCGCTTCCAGCTGCTTCCAAGGGATTGTAGTGATGCCTCAATATTGAGGCATCACTACAATCCCCCATTTTACATACCGATGCAGAAAGGGCCACTCTGTGGCCCCATCTGCATCGGCTATGTATGTGTACAAACTAGTGGCTAGGTGGGTGCTGCTTTCACTTAATATAACCCCATTTTTTAAATTAATTACCGATCGTTCTTTCTATGTACTTGTAGCCGGTCCTGTGGTTGCGGCGGTTGCGGCGGGGGGGGGGGCGGGGCGGGGTGTGCAAGCGCGTGCGCGCAAAATTTACAGCCCACTAGATCGATCTAGATGCAGTGGCATCTTTGTTCTTTAATAAGGGATCTGGGAGGGGGAGGGTTGAAGATTATTTAGGGGGGCCAGCTACACTACAGCAAACATATATTTTATATTAAAAAAGTAAAAAAAAACTATTTTGGGGGGAAAATTGGGTACTGGCAGACAGCTGCCAGTACCCAAGATGGCGGCATATAGACAGAGGGGGAGGGTTAGAAAGATGTATGGGGGGATCAGGGAGGTTGTGGGGTAAGGGGGATCTATCACTGCAGACTTTATGCCAAAAAATAAAAAAAAATAAAAAAAAATATTTTTATTTCAGTACTGGCAGACTTTCTGCCAGTACTTAAGATGGCGGTGACAATTGTGAGGTGGGGAGGGAAGAGAGCTGTTTGAGGGGGGTCAGGGGGGGATCAGGGGGTGGGATGTGTCAGGTGGGAGGCTGATCTCTACACTAAAGCTAAAAATTAACCCCACAAGCTACCTAATTAACCCCTTAACTGCTGGGCATATTACAAGTGTGGTGCGCAGCAGTATTTAACGGCCTTATTATTACCAAAAAGCAACACCAAAGCCATATATGTCTGCTATTTCTGAACAAAGGGGATCCCAGAGAAGCATTTACAACCATTTGTGCCATAATTGCACAAGCTGTTTGTAAATAATTTCACTGAGAAACCTAAAATTGTGAAAAATGTAAGTTTTTTTTTTTATTTGGCGGTGAAATGGTGGCATGAAATATACCAAAATGGGCCTATATCAATAATTTGGGTTGTCTACTACACTACACTAAAGCTAAAATTAAACCTAAAAGCTCTCTACAAGCTCCCTAATTAACCCCTTCACGGCTGGGCATAATACACGTGTGGTGTGCAGCGGCATTTAGCGGCCTTCTAATTACCAAAAAGCAACGCCAAATCCATATAGGTCTGCTATTTCTGAACAAAGGGGATCCCAGAGAAGTATTTACAACCATTTATGCCATAATTGCACAAGTTGTTTGTAAATAAATTCAGCGAGAAACCTAAAGTTAGTGAAAAAAATTGTGAAAAAGTCAACAATTTTTTTTATTAGATCGCATTTGGCGGTGAAATGGTGGCATGAAATATACCAAAATGGGTCTAGATCAATGCTTTGGGATGTCTTCTAAATATAAATATATACATGTCAAGGGATATTCAGGGATTCCTGAAAGATATCAGTGTTCCAATGTAACTAGCGCTAATTTTGAAAAAAAGTGGTTTGGAAATAGCAAAGTGCTACTTGTATTTATGGCCCTATAACTTGCAAAAAAAGCAAAGAACATGTAAACATTGGGTATTTCTAAACTTGGGACAAAATTTAGAAACTATTTAGGATGGCTGTATTTTGGTGGTTGTAGATGTGTAACAGATTTTGGGGGTAAAAGTTAGAAAAAGTGTGTGTTTTTTTCAATTTTTTCCTCATATTTTATATTTTTTTATAGTAAATTATAAGATATGATGAAAATAATGGTATCTTTAGAAAGTCCATTTAATGGCGAGAAAAACGGTATATAATATGTGTGGGTAAAGTAAATGAGTAAGAGGAAAATTACAGCTAAACACAAACACTGCAGAAATGTAAAAATAGCCATTGTCATTAAGGGTAAGAAAATTGAAAAATGGTCCGGTCATTAAGGGGTTAAATATATTAACCCCTAAACCGCCGCTCCCTGACAAATCGCTGACTATAAATAAACCTATTAACCCCTAAACCTCCAGCCCCCCATATCATTGCCACTAAATAAACCTATTAACCCCTAAACCGCAAGCCCCCACATTGTAACTACTAAACTAAATCTATTAACCTCTAAACCGACGGCCCCTCACATCGCAAAGCACTAAATTAAACTATTAACCCCAAAACCTAACACCCCCTAACTTTAAATTAAAAATTACAATGTAACTATATTTAAATAAATAAAAACTTACCAGTGAAATAAAAATAAACTTAACATTAAACTATAAATTAACCTAACATTACTATTCTAATAAAATAAAATTAAAAATACCAATTAAAAAACCTAAATTACAAATTTTAGAAAAAACTAACACTACGAAAAAATTGAAAACCTAAATTACAAATTAAAAAAAAAAATCCTACGAAATTTTTTAAAACAATCTAAGATTACAAAAAATAAACACTAAAATTACGAAAAATAAAAAACACTAAGATCACAAAAATTAATTAACGAAATTATCAAAAATAAAATTACACCTTATCTAATAGCCCTATAAAAATAAAAAGCCCGCCAAAATAAAAACACCCCCTAACCTACAATAAACTACCAATAGCCTTTTGTAGTGCATTGCCCTAAGTTAAACAGCTCTTTTACCTGGCCAAAAAATACAAAGCCCCCCAACAGTAAAACCCACCAGCCAACTAAGCCCCCAAAATAAAAAAAATAACTCTAAAAAAAACTAAGCTACCCATTGCCCCTAAAGGGGCATTAGTAGGGGCATTGCCCTTAAAAGTGCATTCAGCTCTTTTTCACTGCCCTTAAAAGGGCATTCAGCTTTTTTTTTTTTTTTCCTGAAGTCCGGACATTCTTCTACATCCGGGCGGCAAGAAGTCTTCATCCAGGTGGCGAGAAGTCTTCATCCAGGAGGCGAGAGGCGACATCTTCATCCATTGCAGGGGCGTCTTCTATCTTTATCCCGGTGGTGCGGAAAGCAGCTATCCTGGACCGGCGATGACACCCTGCACAGAGCATCCTCTTCATACGGTCACCAACATACACTGAAGTTAAATGCAAGGTAGCCATTTCAAAATGACGTACCTTGAATTCCTATTGGCTGATTGGATTCTTCAAATTCAAATAAGCCAATAGGATGAGAGCTTCTGAAATCCAATTGGCTGTTCAAAACAGCCAATATGATGAGATCTACTGAAATCCTATTGGCTGATTTGAACCTAGTGTTAGTTTTTTTTTTGTTTTTTTTCTGGGGGGGGGGTTTCCGATTAGGGCTTTGGGCAAAGTGTAAAAGAGCTGAATGCCCTTTTAAGGGCAATGCCCATACAAATGCCCGTTTAGGTGCAATGGGTAGCTTAGGTTTTCTTTTAGAGTCAGGTTTTTATTATGGGGGGTTGGTTGGGTGGTGGGTTTTACTGTTAGGGATACTTTGTATATTTTGCCAGGTAAAAGAGCTGTTTAACTTAGGGCAATGTCCTACAAAAGGCCTTTTTAAAGGGCTATTAGTAGTTTATTGTAGGTTAGGGGGTGTTTTATTTTGGGGTGGCTTTTTTATTTTTATAGGGCTATTAGAATAGGTGTAATTGTTTTTATTTTTGATAATTTTGTTAATTATTTTTTGTAATCTTAGTGTTTTTTATTTTTCGTAATTTTAGTGTTTATTATTTTTTTATTTTTTAGATTATTTTAGATTTTTTTATTTTTTTCGTAGTGTTAGGTTTTTGAAATTTGTAATTTAGATTTTTTAATTTGTAGTTTTTTAATTTTATTAGAATAGTTATGTTAGGTTAATTTATAGTTTAAACTTAGTTGTTTTTTTATTTCACAGGTAAGTTTTTATTTATTTTAAGATAGTTATATTGTCATTTTAATTTAAAGTTAGGGGGTGTTAGGTTTAGGGGTTAATAGTTTAATTTAGTGTTTTGCGATGTGGGGGGGCCGGCAGTTTAGTGGTTAATACGTTTATTTAGGTGTCTGCGATGTCGGGGAGTGGTGGAATGGGGGTTAATAATTATATTTAGTGCCGGCGATGTCGGGGAGTGGCGGATTTAGGGGTTAATAACTTTTATTAATGTCGGCGATGTTGGGGAGTGGCGGAATAGGGGTTAATAACTTTTATTAATGTCGGCGATGTTGTGGAGTGGCGGAATAGGGGTCAATAACTTTTATTAGTGTCTGCGATTTTGGGGCGGCAGATTAGGGATGTTTAGACTTGGGGTTTATGTTAGGGGGTTAGGTTTAAACGTAACTTTCTTTTCCCCATAGACATTAATGGGGTTGCGTTACATCGATTTGCCATTCCGCACTTGAGGTGTAAGTTTTTTTCTAACACTTTCTCCCCATTGATGTCTATACAAGCACGTAAACTCAGCCTTTGGCTTTTGTGCGGTATGGAGCATAACGCACCATAAAGCACAGTACAAGGAGGCTTTCAGTAACTTGTAATGGCAGCGCTATGGAGAGTGCAATAAAACAATTTTTGGGCATTAGTTTTGCACCCTGTTTAGCGCAAAACTCGTAATCTAGGTGTATGCAGTATTACAAGTAAGTGATTAAACAGAATTACTAGAGAATGTTTAGCGTGACTGACATCTCTTTAGGCACCCTATACTTCCAATGCGTAGCAGGGCTGCACTAAACATAGCTCACATTACAAGTTGTGAGTTATACACCAGTGCTTAAAAAGTGTTGGGAAATACAACAGCATGTACTATACCATATGTATGAACAACATTAATGCTGAAGATGGCGCTGTTCAGTTTAGATTGCTGATTGTTTATGACTGTGATCTTGTTCATTCTTTTATACAGGACGGAAGTTGTTCTTTAATCTCTATTGTGCTTTTCCTCCTCTGTGTGTGCAGACTATTGTTTTACAAGCCCTTTGGTATGTTCCATATATTGCTGATGCATCTGTACAAGTAAAGCCTAATGCAGTTTTCTTTAAAAGCTTCCAGTGTCTTTTTGATGCATACACCAACAGGTTATGGGCCCAGACACTGAAAAAAAAACTACAAGTCAGCAAGTGTTGCATCTATGATCCAAGCAAATACTGTGTGAGGAAACAAGAGCTGCATCCAAATTACTGAAAGATGGCAAGTGGTTCAGATGTGAAATATGCATTAGCGAAGCTAAAAAATACCAACTACCAGCTGTGGAAGTTTAAGCTTGAAATGCTGTTATCCAAAGATGATTTATGGGAGGTGCTGGATAAAAACAGACCCACTGATAATCCAGGGGAATGGGACAAGAAAAACAGGCAAGCAAAAGCAGTTATAAGCCTGTTAGTGGAGGATGATCAACTCATTCACATAAGAAAAGAAAACACAGCTAAAGGTATGTGGACTGCACTACAAAAACTGCATGAACGTTCAAACTTAAATAGTAAACTATATTTGCTGCGCAAACTATATAAGATGAGGCTGGAAAAAGGCCAGGAAATGTGTGAACATGTAAATGCTATGCTAGAGATTGTGGAACAGCTATGTGCAATTGGAGAAGAAATTAAAGACAATCATATAGTAGCGTTGTTACTATGCAGCCTTCCAGAGTCATATAGTGCCCTTATCAATGCTCTAGAAACCAGACCTGAAAAAGAACTGACACTAGAATATGCTAAGGGAAAACTAATTGATGAATATAATAGAAGAAAGGAAAACATGCATAGTGAAGAAAATGAGAGATCAGAGGTAGCTCTGAAGGCGCAAGAAGGCACAAAACAAAACAGAGAAACCAGAGTGTGTTTTCGCTGCAAAAAGGTCGGTCACCTGAAAAAGAACTGCTCAATCTGGAAAGCTGAACAGCGAAGGTTAGAACCACCTACAAGAGAAAGAGCTAAGGCAGCCACAAAGCAAACTGCAGCTGCATCATGGAGCGGCAGTTTTAAAGTGACTCAGAATAGTACACCACA
Source organism: Bombina bombina (assembly GCF_027579735.1). Taxonomy (NCBI): domain Eukaryota; kingdom Metazoa; phylum Chordata; class Amphibia; order Anura; family Bombinatoridae; genus Bombina; species Bombina bombina. The sequence continues at coordinate 1,146,518,776 of NC_069499.1, read as the reverse complement.
CGGATGGTGCATTGACTCAGGGGCAACTAGTCACATGACAAGTGATGAGACATTCTTCACAGAAATTGATTTCAATACTAAAGATAAAGTCTTCCTAGCAAATAGGAAAAGTATTACAGCTGAAGGTAATGGTCAAGGGTTCCTGACTTGCATCACACCATCAGGAGGTAAGCAAAGCATTCTAGTAAAGAATGTTCTGTACGTCCCAAGTTTAGAAGGAAGCCTCCTATCAGTGAAAACTCTTGCTAACAATGGACTCACAGTTCAGTTCCAAGGCAATGAATGCACAATTCGAAACAGGAAACAAATCCTAGCAAAAGGAAGATTGAACGAACACCTGTACAAACTTATCACTGAAAGGAAGCAAGCCAAAACAGCCATTCATAATCCACACAACAAATGTATCCACCTGTGGCACAGGCGATTAGGGCATTGAAACCCAGAGGCCATAAAGGAACTTGCAAAGGAAGGTTTATCAGAAGACATGATAATTTTGCCTTGTGACATGCTCATGAAGTGCACATGTTGTATCAAAGCAAAGGCCACACGTACCCCACTTCCACAAGCCAGTCAAAGAAAAACCACTCACCCCATGGAACTCATACACAGTGACGTGTGTGGACCAATGAAAACCCGCACACCCGGCGGGAACAGATATTTACTGACTTTCATTGACGATTATTCCAGGTACACAACAACATATCTGATGAAACACAAAAGTGAGACATCAGAGAAACTTCAAGAATTTATAGCTACATTCAGCAATAAATTTCAACGGAAACCAGGAACATTACGTACCGACAACGGAGGGGAATATATGAGTAAGGAAGTGGAGTCATACATGAAGAAACAAGGCATTATACACCAAACAACTGAACCATACACTCCTGAGCAAAATGGTGTTGCAGAAAGGAAAAATCGCACCCTCATAGAAATGGCAAGATGCATGCTTTCAGACGCCAATTTACCTAACCAGTACTGGGGTGAAGCAATAATGACTGCAACATACTTACAGAACAGGCTACCATCAAAAACTATTGAGAGTACCCCATATGAAATGTGGAATGGATCAAAACCTAGTATGGGACATATTAGAGTGTTTGGATGTAAAGCATATGCCCATGTTCCAAGTGAGAAACGCTCCAAATTAGAGAACACAGCCATAGAAGGCATTCTTATGGGCTACAGTGAACAAAGTAAAGGCTATATAATTCTTCATCCAAAGACCAACAAGATCACAATAAGCCACAGTGTTTATTTTGATGAAAGTCAAACATCAGAAAAAATGTCCCTCGAAAGCCATAAAGAGAACCTCTCCACTGAATCAGCAAGACAGGAGACAGAGCAAGAAGTGGAGCTCACAATAGAAAAAACAGCTACTCACAAACCAATAGAACCCACTGAACAACCAGAAATCAGAAAATCGACTCGGGTGACAAAAGGTATACCACCCCGCAAGCTGTCATACATCGCTAAGACACATGAAACACTCAAACCAACATCCTGGGAAGATATAGAAAAATTGCCAAAAAGGGAAGCCAACCAATGGAGAAAAGCAGCCAAAGAAGAAATAAAATTTTAAAGTAAAATACGATGCAGAAGGAAATATCCACAGATACAAGGCAAGATTAGTTGCAAAGTGATACTAACAGAAATTTGGAGAAGATTATGATGAAACTTTTGCTCCAGTTGTAAAACACTCCACCATCAGAACGCTCCTTAGCATTGCAGCCGGAAAGGGAATGCAAGTGAGGCACCTGGACATCAAAACTGCTTTCCTATATGGAGACATCAAGGAGGATCTCTACATGGAACAGCCACCTGGATTTGAGAGGGAACAGAACCTTGTATGCAAACTTCAAAAGAGCATCTATGGACTAAAGCAAGCTGCGAGAATGTGGAATGAAAAAGTGAATGAAGTACTCATGAAACAAGGATTCTCAAGAAGCAAAGCAGATCCATGTCTATATTCAAGGCATCAAGAAAACAAATGGATATACATCCTAATTTATGTTTATGACATCATAACTTGTTTTGAACAAGAAGGGGACTGTGACCAAATAGTTCATATATTAAAACAGAACTTTGAGATTAAAGAACTAGGGAACATCACTCATTATTTAGGAATCCAAATAGAAAGGGAAGAGGATGGAAGCTATCTTCTTAACCAAAGTCAGAAAATAACAGAAATATTAGAGCAATTTCACATGCAAGATGCAAAAGAGGTGAAAACACCTATGGAACCAGATTACCTGAAAAACAACGGAATAGAAAACTTGTTACCCAATAATGACAATTACCGCAGGGCAATTGGAAAATTGCTATACATTGCCACTGTGACAAGACCAAACATTGCCGCAGCAATAGGTATACTCTGTAGAAAAGTTGCGACACCATGTCAACGTGACTGGAATGAAGTAAAGAGGGTGATACAGTACCTAAAAGGAACAATTCGGATGAAGCTGCGACTGCCAGCAACATCAAACCCAAAACTAATTGGATATGTTGATGCTGATTGGGCCGGAGATACCACTGACCACAAATCTACAAGTGGTTACATCTTCCAGTATGGAGAAGGAACAATAAGTTGGTCCAGTCGAAAACAAGCGACTGTTGCACTCTCTTCAACGGAAGCAGAATATATAGCAGCAGCACATGCATGTCAAGAAGCAATTTGGATTTGTCAACTTTTTCAAGACATGGGACTGGATGTGTCTAAACCCATACCAATTCTTGAAGACAACCAAGGGTGTATAAAGTTGACACAATCAGAAAGAGTGAATCCTCGAACCAAGCACATTGATGTAAAATATCACTTACTCAGGGACATGCAAGAACAAGGTATTATTGACATTCAATACTGCCCATCGGAAGAGATGACTGCAGACGCACTCACAAAACCGTTGCCAAAGGAATGGCATTGTTTTGTTCAAAAGAAACTGAATGTAGTGTAATTATGTACATGCCGTTGAGAAGGGGTGTTGGGAAATACAACAGCATGTACTATACCATATGTATGAACAACATTAATGCTGTAGATGGCGCTGTTCAGTTTAGATTGCTGATTGCTTATGTCTGTGATCTTGTTCATTCTTTTATACAGGAAGGAAGTTGTTCTTTAATCTCTATTGTGTTTTTCCTCCTCTGTGTGTGCAGACTATTGTTTTACAAGTCCTTTGGTATGTTCCATATATTGCTGATGCATCTGTACAAGTAAAGCCTAATGCAGTTTTCTTTAAAAGCTTCCAGTGTCTTTTTGATACATACACCAACAAAAAGTTCTACTGGAGACATTAGGGTAGATTTACCAATGTTTGTCCGACATGATACGCTGCCGCTGATCTGCCCCCCACCCCCCAGGCCCCCACACCTGCGCAGGAGCAGAGCATCCTTGAATAGATGCTCTATGCATGTGCATAAGGCTCACTCTGTGACTTCCCTGGAGGCTCCTACTTCACCTCTGTATATCTATATATCCATATCTGGATATATAGATATAGAGATATATATAAAAAAATGTATATATATATATATATATATATATATATATTATATATATATATATATATTGTTTTAGGTGAGCATTATTTATTTTAGCATCAATAACATGAATATACCTTTCTTATATTAATCAAAAAGTCTTAGAAATCTTAATTAAGACATTGGATCAGGATGCTTAGAGGCCTATCTATCAAGCTCCGGAAGGAGCTTGACGGCCCGTGTTTCTGGTGAGTCTTCAGACTCGCCAGAAACATCAGTTATGAAGCAGCGGTCACAAAGACCACTGCTCCATAACCTGTCCGCCTGCTCTGAGCAGGCGGACAGACATCGCCGGAAATCAACCCGATCGAGTACGATCGGGTTGATTGACACCCCCCTGCTGGTGACCCATTGGCCGCGAGTCTGCAGGTGGCGGCATTGCACCAGCAGCTCTTGTGAGCTGCTGGTGCAATGCTGAATACGGAGAGCGTATTGATCTCCGTATTCAGCGAGGTCTGGCGGACCTGATCCGCACTGTCGGATCAGGTCCGCCAGACCTTGTTAAATAGAGGCCTTACAGTCTAGATCCTGGTTTCTCAACAGCCGGCCTTGGCCCAGTACCGGCTATGATGGCCCTGCTGGTGGGCCCCGACCTGATATACCCCCGCTGCATGCCACACATAAGGAATACCAGGCAGGTCTGTCAGAGTGCCATTTCACATGTGTGTGTGTGCGCTGTGTAGATGTAGCAGTAGTTGGATGGGACTGGACCTGGACACCACAGGCGAGTAACTCATACCATCCCACTGACACCAATATAGTCCAGTATATGTACAGCACATATATTTATATTTCACTGTCGGGCCCTGAAGACATCCGGCTAAAATGTACTGGGTTTTGAGGTCACTTGGTTTGAGAACCATTGGTCTAGATGACTTGCAGCCCACATATATGATATAAAGATGCAGTTTACTAATGCAACTTATAACACAATCTTCCAAAAGCAGCAACTTACCAAATACCATGGACCAGATTACAAGTGACGCGCTAGTGCAAGATGCAATACGCAATATTGCTGGTATTGATGTTACAAGTCCATGGTAAAACTGATTTACCAGAGAAAGGTTAGTGAAACCAGCAACTTATAATTTCAAAGGATATCACGACCACACTAAAAATTTGAAAGTTATAGGTTGCGCTCGAGCGAAAGCTAAAGCTAAAACTGAAATAGAATATTTAATGTGACTTAGAAACCTGAAGTGTAAGGGTTAAAAAAAATATATGCAAAACACATCAAAAAACATATTAAAATAAATTATTACACTCATATATGCAGTTTTTAATAAAAATATAATTGTAATATTTTTTAAAAAGTTTTAAAAGGGATATGGTATATGGCTAAGTGTTTTACTGGAAAGTACTCCAATGTATGTGTATGTTTGTATATATACCTGCATATATTGCTTTTTAGTAAAAGAGAAGGTGCCAGTACTCAAACAAAAGGTGCCAGTACTCAATGATTATTGATTGATTAATTCTGCTCAGTAACTTTGAGAAAAACAAAGAGACAACATTATTTATAATGTTTGATGTATTTTGCAGCACCCTCTTGTGAAAACTAGAGTATTTACATGATGAGTACAAATAATACCTGTTATGAGCTGGCAGAGGTGAGGGTATTCATTACAGTGGGTACCCCCACAAAAAAGCCCTGTATATATCCCGAGGGAGCGGTGGCTATTTCAGGGTATTGTTAGAGAGCTCCTGGTCCCCAGATGCCACAGTCCAAAAAGCGACACTATCCATTACTGGGGACTGGAGTGGAAGCCTGGCAAAGTTACTAAGGAACAGTCCAAGGTGGGGGTGTCCAAAACCCCCAGTTCCCGAGTGAGCTCCCCGTCAGCAATCACCCCAACCCATATCCATCAAAGGCATAACAAGTCCCCAAAAGAGTGGAGCTTTGGGGCAAAGGGCCTCTGGAGCGACCTAGGTTAAAGTTCAGCGGGGATCTCTCTCAGCCGGCGAGTAGTTCCATAAGCCCGGCAAGTCAGGAAGGGGCCAAGTGGGCAGAGATCAGCTCTTTCCATGACAAAGTGTAATCCTAATACAAATAGCAGGGGAGCTGGGGGAAACACAACAATCAAAATAAAACAGGGCCTTGACAGTCTGGTATCCATGACAGTGCTCTCCCCTATAGTCCTGCAGACCCGGCTAGATCCCAATGGGTTAGCTTGGGGTTGTCCAGTGATGGTACTGCAATTTTAGGTTGCAGGGAGAGGTCATCCCACCCCCCACAACATCTCCCCCTGGGTACATGCCATCACTGTTTCTCCCTGCTGTCATTCGTCCCCTGCACCCTGGGGCACAGGGATATCCACATAATGCCAAGTCCCGTCACTCAGTTCCCAAAAACAGGTTTCCAAATCAGGCCCCAGAACATGTGCCCACCCACAAGCACCACTCACAGAGTGGACTCCTGACTCTCCCATGAAAGGCATCTGCCGCTGGATAGAGTGGTGGATTGCCCCTTCTCTCTGCAAACTGGCCAGCCGCTGGGGAGAAGGCAGGGTAGCTGGGGCTGCTGTAGCACAAGGTTGGGGGCCTGGGCCGACTGCCCAGCATTCCCAGGGTCCACAGGTGGAGGCTGTAGTTTCAATCACCCCCACTGGAAAATCCTTCTGGACAAGGAGAGGGCAATGATCAGCATCCACCTGCCCGGTTGCCAGCTCCACTGCTGGTTAGACCTCAGCTACTATTCCAGGGCTGTCCATCCCTGGCTCTGGGATGCATTATAGGGGTGGGCAGAGGCCATTGGTGCTCTGCCCTGCTGCCAGCTCTTCCGCTGGGTTAATATAGGGGAACACCACAGCCTCCTCAAGGACCACAGGAGCATACTCCGGCTTTACAGTTTCAACCACCTTTCTAGTATAACCCAGTGGGGTTGGTGGAGGGCAGCGATCAATCTCCCTCTCAGGGCTCAGCTCTGGCCCCTCTGCTGTGTTGATATCAGGGGCACCCCTGGTCACCTCCACAGCTACAGGAACCCCAACCCTGCACCAGGGTACTACATCTCCCAGAGTCTCCGGGAACTCAGGGAAATGGGGCGAATCCAAATCCAGGGCAAAAGCCCTCCAAATGTTCCCTGGGCACCCGCCTACCAAAACACAGAATCTTCTCAAGTTCCAGGGTCCATAGACGATGAGGAGAAGGCTGGCATGAGGTCCTCTCCAAATGCAATAGTAACAGAGGCTTCTGTTACAGTTCCCCCACTGGTATGGATCTGAGTTAGTTGGATGGTCCAGTCCCAAACTCCTTTCAATTTTAGTTGTTGGCCACTGCCGCTGAGGGGGTGAGGATGCTGACCTCCTCTCCCTGGATCACGCCAAGCTGCTGGGGGGGGGGGGGATCGTCTATCTCCTCTCCCTGAAAATGGTGCTGCCACTGGGGAGAGAGATCGGCTATCTCCTCTCGCTGGAAATGCCGCTGCCACTGGGGAGAGTGGTCAACTACCTCCTCTCCCATGGAAACCACTCTGCCGCTGGGGAGAGAAGTCGACTCCCTCCTCTCCTGTGAAACCACTCTGCCACTGGGGAGAGAGATTGACTACCTCCTCTCCCTGAAAATTGATTTGTCACTGGAGAGAGAAGTCGACTACCTTCTCTCCCTGAAAACCAATATGCCTCTGGGGAGAGAGGTTGGCTACCTCCTCTCCCTGGAATGGGCTCTGCCGCCGGGGAGAGAGATTGGCTATCTCCTCTCCCTGGAATGGGTTCTGCTGCTGGGGAGGGAGGTCGGCTACCTCCTCTCCCTGGAGTTGGTTCTGCCGCTGGGGAGAGAGATCGGCTATCTCCTCTCCTTGAAACGGGTTCTGTTGCTGGGGAGGGAGGTCGGCTACCTTCTCTCCCTGGAACTGGTTCTGCTGCTGGGGAGAGAGACTGATTGTCTCCTCTCCCGGGAATGGGTTCCGCTGTTGGGGAGAGAGGTCGGCTACCTCCTCTCCCTAAAAATCTTTCTGCTACTGGGGAGAGAGGCGGGCTACCTCTGCTCCCTGGGAATGGCTCTGCTGCTGGGGAGAGAGAACAACTGTCTCCTCTCCCGGGAAGGGTTTCCGCCGCTGGGGAGAGAGACTGACTGTCTCCTTTCCCTGAAAATCATTCTGCTGCTGGGGAGAGAGGTGGGCTACCTCCATTCCCTGGAAATGGCTCTGCTGCTGGGGAGAGAGACTGGCTGTCTCCTCTCCCAGGAACGGTTTCTGCCACTGGGTAGAGAGACCGGCTGCCTCCTCTCCTGGGAACGGGTTCCGCTGCTGGGGAGAGAGGCCGGCTGTCCCCTCTCCCTGAAAATCATTCTGCCACTGGGGAGAAAGGTGGGCTACCTCCACTCCCTGGGAATGGCTCTGCCACTGGGGAGAGAGACCGGCTGTCTCCTCTCCTGGGAATGGGTTCTGCCGCTGGGGAGAGAAGTCAGCTACCTCCTCTCCCTGGAAATCATTCTGCCGCTGGGGAGAGAGGTGGTCTACCTCCGCTCCCTGGGAATGACTCTGCCGCTTGGGGAATAAGGCGATTTCTCCATCCCCTGGAGCCTCATCAAGCTACTGGCCAGCTGCATCCCTCCATCCCATCTTATCCTGTGCAGAAGGAGCTCTTTTTCCATAGCTGTGGGTAGAGGGGGTAGAGCCCACTGTTAATCGACCCTGTCAGAGCTTTAGGCTGTTACCACCTGATAGTCCCAGGCAAAGGGAGTCTCACCGGGCTACTGAAGTGAGTCTAGCAGCTTTTTGTAGGCCACTTCCACCTCCCATTCTTGGACACTCATAAAATTCAGCTTCGGCTTGCAACCAGGGTACCCTCGAGAGTTTCAGCAGTCTCCCTCGGTACTCTCCAATTTCCTCCAGTCTCCACTCCTCACTCCAAAAGTGGGAGTCCTCTGTCAGCTTCCTAAATAGCAATCCAGGGCCCTCTGTGGGGATGTCATTCTCCAGTCATGGCCGCACTTGCATAGCATACCTTCGGAGGGCCCTGTAGCAGTCATCCAGCATCATCTCCATCTGGACCAGTCCATCTAATGCAGATAGCTACTGTGGCACTTCTCCTCTATCAGCAGGAACCGTGGTCCCCATGGTGGTCCTTCAACTGTCTGTGTGGAGGAAGCAGATCCCACTGCTGCCAGCCAATGTGACAGACCCCGGATACCCTGACTGGGTATCTCCACCAAAAGATCCTGCTTCCTCCCCGGAAACTGTAGCTGAATAGCTGGAAAGTGATTATAGCAAGTAGCCCACCCTAATTACCAGACAAGATCAGTATTAAGGTTAAACACAAACTGCTATCTAATAAGAGCCTAATCTGATCAGGAAATCCCCGCCCCTCCAGACAGGTTGGCGTCTCCATAGGAGCCATTGGAATGTAGAGATCCCACAATAGCTAGGTTGTAGTTTTGGCATGATCCAGAGGGAGCGGCGGCTATTGCAAGGTGTCGTTATAGAGAGCTTCTGATCCCCAGATGCCACAGTCCAAAAAGCGGCACGGTCCGTTACCTTTCTGCTTTCCACTTGTAATACACACTAATCCGCCACGCTAATTTTTTACTTTGAGCGCAGTTAGCGCTCAAGTGAAAAAGAATATTAGCTTCCCATTTGTAATTTGGCCCCATTTGTACCTCATAATATCTTAAATGACGGGTCATTCAAATTAAAGGACAGTCTAGTCAAAATTAAACTTTCATGATTCAGATAGGGCATGCAAATTTTAAACAACTTTCCAATTTACTTTTGTCATCAGATTTGCTTTGTTCTTTTGATATTCTTAGTTGAAAGCTAAACATAGGTAGAGACTCATATGCTAATTTCTAAGCCTTGAAGGCCGCTTCTAATCTCACTGCATTTTGACAGTTTTTCACAGCTAGGCAGCGCTAGTTCACGTGTGCCATATAAATAACATATACACTTACAAACATTTACATTCTTATTTCATGTGCAAGATATCCTGTATTGGATACTTAGCATGACTATAGATGTTAATGGAACACTCACTAATGATAGGTCCAGAAAGAGAGGTGGATTTTAAACATGATCTTGCCTTTAGAAGGAAGAAGCTTGGCAAACTCATTAGAATTCAGCTAACTGTTTCTAGTATCAGGAGACCATTAAACACATTTGCTATATATTGAAGAAGATTCTTGACTCAAAGACCGGCCTATGGTTATTATTGTGAAGGAGCTATTGCAGTACTAATGCTGCCATCTCACATTTCTCCAATGGTGGGTAAAAGAAGCTCTTCCAACAATCAGCACTGAGATAAATTACCAGTGAAAGTTTCCTAAGATTTGCTATAGAGGCACCTTGAATACTGGAAAAGAATCATACAAATCTCAGTCTATAGTTATTTTTATACTGTGTAGCCCAGTGACGTGTGGTGATGTCAGAGGCTGGTGAGGCAGTGGCTAGGATATGCCTTCATTCTTTAGATATCCTTTGTTGAAGAAATAGCAATGCACATAGGTGAGCCAATCACATGAGGTATCTATATGCAGCCACCAATCAGCAGCTACTGAGCATATTTAGATATGATTTTCAACAAAGGATATCAAAAGAATGAAGAAAATTAGATATTAGATGTAAATTGGAAAGTTATTTAAAATTGCATGCTCTTGGAGGCTAGAGGTTCCGGTGGAGGAGGAGCAGACAGGTGTAGCTGAGCTCTCACCTCCAGTCCTGTAGCCTTTGGCGGTGAATTCTCGCGCCATACCCCACTCGTGAGGTGCTTCAAGGATAGTGTGCTACAACAGCTCTGGAACCTATGTCGGTGGAAAGCCAACCCACTGAGATGGTATAACAAACCACCCAAGCAAGACCGGTACCTTCACCCGGTCTGACAATCAAGCTTAACGGAGCAAACAGCTTCCTTTTTTCAATTACCTGGCTCAAGGTAGCAGCTGCCTCTTTTTCCCGTGGGGGGCTGTGTGAGAGGGAAGACGGAAGGGACTGGATAGTGCTGTGCAAGTGGGAAGTCCGTTGTCCCTCATCTTGCCGCATCTGGACGAACACAGCACATTCACCGCCTGTGTCTGCCCCTCTTGGTCGCTGTCGTGCCTGCAGCGCTTAAACAGCAAATATAGTTTTGCATGGAAACATTTGCGGTCTCTCCAACCCTACCAAGGAACCTGTCTCTGAGCGGCGACGGCGGCTGTCCCCCCCTCCCCACCGGTGCTGCGTGGGAGGCGGCGGGCTCAGGCTGTACTTCACGGGAGATCGGAGGTTCGGTTTCTGGCCCAGGTTTTTTCTTTCTGGTGACCTGGTTGGATCTGTCCTCCTCCCCTCCCACCGTTGCTGCGTGAGGGGAGGCGAGGAACTATAGGCGGTGGAAGCAGGAACAAGGATCACCTTACCCAACAGCAGGAGAACCAGCCTGCCCTGGAGCGGGCCAAGACGCAACCAAATAATTGCCTCCTTAGCAAACATTCTGACACTACAGGCGGACAGCACAAGAGGAGGTAAGACACAAAATTTAACACTCTCTATACTTGAGCAGAAGGGAAAGCTTCATACAACACAAACTGTTCAGAAGTTATTTCGTCAAGAAACTCAGTGAACTGGCACACTGAAACAAAAACTGTCTAAGGAACTTTAACATTAAATCCAATCTTTAATGAGGAGTGGGTAAACATAAGGAATCTTGTATAGATAAACTAAGGGCTAAAACCTATAGGAAAGCAAAGATCTGGTTTCTAGGCGTATTTTAGCTTCAGCCCTAAAGATACTTTGGTGAATAAAGTATACTTATGGTATACAGAAATATAATTAATTATCCTTCTGAGATCACCACAGTAGGGGGGATCCTTGCCCTTTATGAAGGAGCTGGGGAGAAGAAGAAGTAAGAGGGATAAAGGAATATCTATTTGGAACAAAGGAATATATTTGCCTACCAACATTGTATGGGCAAGGGAAAAACTGAAAAACCTAACTATCTAACTTCTTTTCCCCCTCCACCCATCTAAAACAATGCATAGTTGTTATAATAACTTTGTTTAATGTATGTGAAAAATGTGTGCCATTGCCTAATCTTGCTAAACTGCTTTGCTTTTGTGGGTTTTTTTTGGGGTTTTTTTTTTTTTTCTTTTTTTTTTTTTTTTTTTGCCTCCTCTTCCCCCTTCTCATTTTTTTTTTTTTTTCTCTTCTATGTCAGGCACCTAATGTGCTTATTAAATTGTTAAATATTTGTGTGGAAGATCTCAGATAGGATTTTCACAAGGTTTAGCAGGTGGAGGGAAGAGGCAAAAGAGAGCAGCAAAATTGTCTTCCTGTTTAAAATTCTGGAATTGATAGTTGCACTTAGCAAGAAGTTGAGATAATACATTGACTCTGCTGTTTAAATACTCAGGCTGTTAAACCCTGCTGGTTTATGTGTTTAAATAACTCCCTGTTGCTATCATAGGTTTATTTGATATGTCTGTTTGTTTGGACTTCCTTAAGGGTAATAATTAATATTGCATTGTTGTGAGGCTGACTCTGTTATTTTTTTTTTTTTTTTGTTTTTTTTTTTCCCTTGTAAACATATTTCCTCTTGCCTGACTAAAAGGAGGCAAGGAGGTGGCGGAATGTATTAGGGTAAGGGAAGAAAACATTTATTCTCTCCCTATTGGGGCTGGTTAAATTTGCCTGGAAGGTGAATGTCTCTTTTTATTTTTTACCAGGGACTTAGTGTATAAACAAAGGCAGTAAGGGGGGAGGGGGCAAGGGGGGAGAGAGGGTGGGTTCCTTTCTTCTCCTTCTCCTTCTTGACTTCTCTAAATTGCTGGCTATTCCGTGGCTGGTCCTGTGACTCCTCCTCATAGATCCTTCACTATTCACTAACCCTATACTGTTAGTTTTTGATTATCACTCCCCCCCTTTTTTTTTTTTTTTTTCTCTCCCCTTTCCCTCACTCCCCCTTCACGCGGCACGGTTCCCTTTTTTTTTTTTTTTTTTTCTTCCCCTCGATTGGTCTAACTCACTTACCTATCACGTATATGATAAATTCCTCCACAGTCACGCCCGGACTCCTTCGCCAGCCATGGCGGCTAAACCAAGAGAGAAAAGAACCAAAATACCGTAGAACCTGCTATCGACCCACAGATACCCCCTTAAATATACTTACTACTAACGAAGTCACTAATATGCAAGTTTTGGTAACGAATATCGCAGAGGCCTTAAATCCTAAATTTGACTCCCTTAGGGTGGAGATTAAACATGACATTGCTTTACTAACTCAGGAAATGAGACAATTAATAATAGAATTAATGAAGTGGAGCAGAGAGTATCTGACCTCGAGGACCTCACTACTGCACAGGGTTCAAGCTTAGAAACCACGGTTATCTCCTTAACTAAAATGCAGATGAAAATTGAGGATCTTGAAAACCGTGCTAGGTGAAATAACATTCGCATTATTGGGGTTCCCGAGGGAGAACGACCTGAAAACTTATGCTCTTTTATCTCAGAGACCCTGGTGCAGCTTCTTAAAATCCCTCCCAGCTATCCTCAAATTGTGGTTGAAAGGGCACATAGAATAGGGCAGTTACAAGCAGTTAATAAAGGAAATAGTAAGACCTAGACCTGTAATTGCTAAACTGCTTAATTTTAACGATAAAGTAATCCTGCTGCAAAACTTTCGTAAAAACCAACCTATCATGTTTAAAGAAAACAGGATTCTTATATTTCAGGATTACTCAGCGGAGACAGCTTTTAAAAGAAAAAATTTGGCCCCAACATGCTCTAAATTTATCCAGGCCCTAATTATCTACCCCTCGAAATTGAAGGTTTTTGTCAAAGGAAAGGCATATCTCTTCGAAAATGCACAAGATGCAGAGAAAAAACTTTGAGTCAAACTGAACTCCCCCCGAGCAAGAATGAGTTCATACAAAAGAGTTTTTGTGTTAAATATTATGTTAGTAATATGTGTATGCGTGGTGTTTTTTTTCTTTTTTTTTTTTTTTTTTTTTTTTTTTTTTCTTTCTCCCTTCTTCTCTTTCTTTGTCCCTCCTCCTTTGCTAGCTAAAACTCATGGCGAACTTTAAAATGCTATCCTGGAACATTGGAGGTATCTCTACCCCCATAAAGAGGAAAGCAATTCTTTACCCAGCTAGAAAATGGACACAGACATAGCTTTCCTCCAGGAAACGCACCTCAACCTGGAGGAGGCTTCAAAGCTTAAAACAGCTTGGGTTAAGGACGTTATTGCTTCGCCAGGGCATGGGAGAAAGAGAGGGGTGCAGTTCTTATAGGAAAAAGAATCAATGCAGAAACACTATATGCCGGGATAGATCCAGAGGGGAGATCAGTAATTTTAAAAATAAAAATTGATAACCGTGTTTTCACGCTTTGTAATATATACGCACCTAATACTCTTGATCCAGAGTTTTGGAATCAGCTACAGGTTAAAATCTTTTCTGTTTTGGAGGGCCATTTAATTATTGGAGGAGACTTCAATATGGCTCCACACTGCCCCCTTGACAGATCAAAGGCAAAATACAAAGCAGAAAAAGCAGAAGAGGGATAGCTTAGAAACTAAATTATTTACCAGAATTACACAGAACCTAGGCATGAAAGATATCTGGCGGATACAAAACCCGGACAGCAGGGACTATACATGCTACTCGAAAGCCCATAAAACCTTATCAAGGATTGATCTCATCTTGATAGATGAAAGACTTTGCACATCTGAAGTGAAGGCGAAAATCCTTCCTATCTCCTTATCAGATCATGGACCAATTACTCTAGATTTTCAGATTAAACATCCAAGGTCTAAGTCTATACGGTTCTTTTTTCCTTCTTATTTAGCGTCAGATCTCAAATTTAAGAACTGGCTTAGAACCAAGTTTAATGACTATAGTGAGTGTAATTCAGAATTTAGAGATCGCCCCATTTTATTTTGGGAGGCAGCCAAAGCATTATTAAGATGGCGAAATTATTGCCTACACTGCCATGCTAAATAAAAAACTTCAAAGGAGAGAGAAAGAATTAACAAATGCAGTTATTACCGCTTATAACCGACTTCTTCTTGATCAGAACTCAGTTAACTGGGCTAAAATATACTGAAGCTAAGAGTAATAAAGATGCCTTTGTATTATTTCGAGAAACCCAGAAAGAACTAAAATTTCAGTCAAAACTATACAGATTTGGAAACAAATCTGGGAAATTGCTTGCCAATTCTGGTTAAAAGTGAAAAAAAAATCTTCACATGATCGAGAAAACTACTGATAGGGGGAAATATGCTATTAAACATGAGGAAATAGTGGAAGAAATGATAAAATATTATCAAAACATTTATGTTTCTAGAAATTCAGATTTGGCTCAGGCGAAGGACTTCTGGGATAAAATTTCTTTTCCCAAGATCTCTGAGGAAGTAGTTGAGACTCTTAACGCTCCAATAACAGAAGAAGAAATTAAGAAAGTCATTACTAATCTGGCCCCAAACAAAGCATCTGGACCAGATGGGTTACCCAGTGAGTTTTATAAAATCTTGTCTGCTGAGATCACACCATATCTCTGCAAACTATATAATCATATGTATATTGAGGGAGGGACAGTGGTAAAATCTTTCTCAGCTTCCTACACAACCTTAATTCTTAAGGGAGGGAAAGGATCCATTTCAGAAGGAGTCGTATAGGCCTATCGCCTTATTAAATTCTGATTATAAGACCTTTACCTCTATTCTTGGCCAAAGATTGCAAAAAATATTAGTTAATATTATCCATAAAGATCAAGCTGGATTTTTAAATGCCCGAAACTCTTCAGCAAAAATCAGGGAGGTCCCTAGTGGCGTCAGAATTTTTTTTTCAATGCGGGGGTGACGGGGGGGGGGGAGGGGGGCGAGGGGACACCCCAGATCTAGCGTAATTTCAGTCGATGCCGAGAGGCATTTGACTCAGTCCAACATGACCATCTTTTCTCTTCTTTAGAAAAAGTTCGGTTTTCAGAGGATGCTTTCTCAATTTTATTTAGCGCGAAACAGTAGCTGACTGGATTTTCCTCAAGGACTATGTGGTGAATAATGAACTTGAGAAAAAATCTGCGACCCATATTTACCAAGGGCATTGATT
The DNA here is from genome assembly GCF_027579735.1 of Bombina bombina. Classification (NCBI taxonomy): domain Eukaryota; kingdom Metazoa; phylum Chordata; class Amphibia; order Anura; family Bombinatoridae; genus Bombina; species Bombina bombina. The sequence goes on along the minus strand of NC_069499.1, from coordinate 1,146,503,221 downwards.
CATTGTGAGCCAAAAGATTGGCCAATCAGCATGAGAGCACTAAAAATGTTTTCTAATCCATTGAAGGCCTGGTGGAAGATAGGAAAATTGCTAGGAATAAACTGTCAGGTTTCACAATATCTGCCTCTAAGGGGCAACCCAAAATTTTCAGGCGGGCTTGGACTCACAGGTTTTTTAGAGATTGGCAATTATTAGGATTAGATAAGATTGTATACTTTGTGGACCAAGAGAAAAAATGCATAAAATCTTTTGAAGAACTCAAGAATGAGTTTAATCTTCTAACAAAGAATTTTTTGCGTATCTGCAGACAAGACAATATATTATTCACCTAATGAGGACAGCTAAGCTGGTGCTGGGATCTATGTAACCTAGAGGGCTGGCTCTCACTAGTGAAAAAAGGTCTGATGTCCATTACCCCTTGCTACCAAATTCTGGGAGCAAACAAAGGGATACACGTCCTTGAAAAAAGTATCTAACAATTGGAATCTAATGTTATCACAAGACAATATTGATAGCAAATTTATTCAATCTTCTATACAGAAAGGTGTCTCAGCTACGATCTCAGCTACTTGGAGAGAGGCGCATCTCAACTCTTACACAAAAATAATTATACCCTGAAAAGGGTATAAACTTAGGAACCTGAATTTTAATAAATGTCCTAAATGCTCTCTGATGGCTGCAAATCTGACCAATATGATTGGAACTGCCCATTGATTAGACAGTTCTGGCATAAAATAGAATTCTGGTTGAAGACATCACTTAAGATCTCCCCTCTGGATCTCTCACTGACACAGGTTATATTTTTCTCTTTAGGAACCAGGAAGATCAGCAGCTTAATGGCAAGCTAGTTCTGGGTCGTCAAGCTATTCTGGCTGCTAGAATCTAATATTTAAAAAAGTGGAAAACTAAGAGACTTACCAACGATATGGAGATCAAAAAATTTCCTTAAGAAACAGTGCATTCGTAGAACACGAGGAGATACCAATATTGATAAGGAAGCTGAAATGTAGATTATTTTTTAGCAAGGTGGGCAGCATTCATTAAATCACAGTCCCGGCCTCAGAAATTGACCAGATAATTCTCCCGTTTCAGAACTCAGAATTAGTGCTCTTGGGGATATGGTTAGTGGTTTCTTTTTTTTTTTTTTTTTTTTTTCTCTGTTGTTGTCTGCTGCGTGAGAAGTGGATAGTTGCTGATTAAATCGTGGTGGGGAAGGAAGGAAGAAAAAAGAAAGTGAAGGGAAAATTTAGGAGGTAGGTTAGTGAAGGAACTAATATATTAGCACAGGCATAACATACAATTAAAACCATAACCAACTAAGTTAACTAATTATAAATGGAGTGTGGGTTGGCTACTGGCTGGTAAGTGGCAATCAACCTGGAATCTCTAATAGGACTTCCTAAGCATGGGGATGGATTGTGTTTTTTTTGGCTTTTTAAAGCATTAACTCTGTAACTTTATCTTTTTTTTTTCTTTCTGCTTTTATTAATTAGAGATTGCAGTTTATGTTGAATTAATAACATTAATGATTGTGGATTTAATAATGGTTATGTTTAGATTATGTACTGTATGCTGAAAATAATTGATTTAATGTAATATGTTGAAAACAATAAAAAAAAAAAAAAAAAAAAATTGCATTCTCTTTCTAAATCAGTTCCCTTTAAATGGTGTCTTAGAAAACTGGTCAACTTAGTAAACATCTGATTTAGTCTAAAGGATTGTAACAGAAACTCTTGCCAGATAACAAAATGCTTGCTCTGATTATGAGATCTAGAATCAAGGCCGATTAAAATATGTTTAAAACATACTTTTTACTTTAATGGCATCACTGTGCATCACTGTAAGCCAGAAAAAACAACATAGTTGTATTCTGATCATACACTATAAGGCATCTTATCAAAGCATAATATAAGCCTCTTCTCCACAATTAATAATTACTTAAAGGGACACTAACCCAATTTTTTTCTTCATGAATTCAGATAGAGCATGCAATTTTAAGCAACATTCTAATTTACTTTTATTTTCATTTTTTTCTTCATTCTCTTGCTATATTTATTTGAAAAAGAAGGCATCTAAGCTAATTAGCCAGCCAATTTTTGGTTTAAAACCATGGACAGCACTTTTTTATTGGTTCTAGTCCAATCAGCAAGAACAAACCCAGGTTGTTCACCAAAAATGGGGGGGCCTGGCATCTAAACTTACATTTCTGCTTTTCACTTAAAGATATAAAGAGAATGAAGAAAATTTGATAATAGGAGTAAATTAGAAAGTTGCTTAAGGGACAGTATACACTCATTTTCATATAACTGCAATGTAATAGACACTACTATAAAGAATAATATGCACAGATACTGATATAAAAATCCAGTATAAAAACTGTTATAAAAACTTACCTTAGAAGCTGTCAGTTTGGCTCTCTGTGAAAAGGTAGCTGAAAGCCCACTGCAAGTGGCAAATAAGACACTCGCCGATCCCCCCCCCCCCTCCCCCTTCTTTTGCATATTGAAAAGACCCTTTACACAAACAGGAGCAAGCTGGAGTAGGTGAGTCGAGCGTATTCACACAAAACTTTGGGGGCTTGGTTAGGATCTGAAAATCAGAGCACTGTTATTTAAAAATAAGCAAAACTATACATTAATTTAAAAAAAACTTTATGGGTATATAAATAGATTATCTACAAAACATTTATGCAAAGAAAAAATGAGTGTATAATGTCCCTTTAAAATTGCATGCTCTATCTGAGATCAGTGTCCCTTTAAGTCATTAGCTAATATAAATGATGATTTATTCTTACAAACAGCTCTTTATATGATCCTGTCTTGTTGTGACAAGAGATGGTGAGGAAACACATGAGACTATTCTTTTCTTTTTTTTTTGTACAGTGTTTTTCTTACTTTTGTACATGATACTCCGAGGTTTAGCAGGTATTAAGTGCTCTGTGTAAAAAAAGGGCATTTGGAGCAGTATTTAAATCCCACAAAAACTTTAGCCCTGTATACAACTTTCAAATAATTTACTTATGCTGCCAAACGGTTCAGAGACCACTACAGATCACTCTGCAAAAAATGTAACTATTCAGCTGAACAGACACATTGCCCTGGCTGCAGCTGCACCATTTTCTACATACAACTATAATAGGATCCATGTACTAAGCAGTGTAAGCTGCTCTGAAGCCTTTCTGGGGCAGGTTCGCACATGCGAGCTTGCTTCACTGCAGTTGTAAAAAAGCATTGCTCATTAGACCTCTGAGGTGGCAAAGAAAAATCACCCCAAACTTGCTTGCTTGATGTGATTGACAGACGCTTCTCTTGTGCGATTGGTCGCTTAAGAGAAGGGTCGGGCTTTACACAGTCATTGGAGTGTGTAATGATGCATACGGACCAGCAGACTAACAGATACACCGCCCATATGTAGTAAAGGAGTGCAGACAACTTCCCAACTACATGGGGCCCTATTTGTTTAACTTCTGGCACTACTATAAGCTAGCTGAACACATATGGTGAGCCATTGACAAGAGGCATACATGGGTAGTCACCATTCAGCAGCTAACTCTCTAGTAGTGCACTGCAGTTCCAGAGCCTACCTAGGTATGCTTTTTAACAAATCATTCCAATTTCCAAAAGAATGATTTAAACTTAATAATAACGGAAAAGTCACTTATAATTGCTTTCTGAACCATGAAAGTTTGTTTTAATGTCTTGTCTTTTAATAAAAATGAAATATTTCAAGGCCGGGATCGAATCATGGGGGACTGCCTATACTGCTAGGCACGCCCCTCAGGCCGATCCTTGCCTAAGTCAAAGGGGGAAACTGCAATACGCTGTATAATAGTAGGACATTCCATGCCGTCCTAACGGTGTTAAAGCCCAGTGCTGTAAGGATGGCATGAACTCCTAACCAGTGACGTGCAGTGAGGTCAGAGGCTGGTGAGGCACTAGATATGATACGCCAGAGAAACACATAAACAGAGGGCTGCAAGTACCCCCAACAGGGCAGGTTTAAATGATAGCTGAACCAGTGCACATGTGAAATAATCAGCTGATGGGTGGAGAGCAAGTTAGTAACTACTGATCAGCTGATTACTTCACCTGTGCATTGATTCAGCTATAATGAAACCTGGCCTGTTGGGGGTACTCTGAGGACCATGTTGAGAAACACTGCACTAAAGCACCAGCTCATCGGAAATGTATTGACTACCCTGGAGAATAAAGCACACATACTCTGCTCACTGACATCCACAAACACTCCAGTTACTAAGCAATTAGAAAGATACACAATCTCTTCTCTACTCACTACTGTATTGTAAAAATAGAAATAATTTACCATACAAATTTTACACAAAGGACAAGTTATCAATACTGTCAACACAGCTGCTGCAATATGGTGCTCAAGAAAGGCACGTGCACATCCCACTTATGTATGCTCTTCAACAAAGGATACCAAAAATTGCATTGTTTTTTTATCATGCATTTGTTGATTATGCAAATCTACTGTGTCTACTGGTCTTTAAAGCCTTGGTCTGCAGGTTATCTACTGCTGTGAGTGCAGTGTCAATAATACTATATAACAACAGTGTAACATAAGGCTTGACAAAAGTATTAAAAAAATATACTGATAAGCCAAGTACACACTTATATACATAAAAGACAAAATTAAACTGTCATGTTTCAGATAGAGCATGCACTCCAATTAACTTCTATTATCTAATATGCTTTGTTCTCTTGGAATACTTTGTTGAAAATCAGATAGGCAGGCTGAGGACCAGCATTACTGGGATTTAGTTACTGATTGGTGGCAGCACATACTGTATATGCTTATTGTCATTGGCTTGTCCAATTTGTTCTGCTAGCTCCCAGTAATGCATTTCTGCACCTTCCACAAAGGATACCAACAGAATGAAGCACATTTGAAACTGTAAAGTTGTTTAAAATTGTATGTTCTATCTCATCATTTCTGAAACTAAAAAATGCTCCATACAGAAGTAAATGTTCAAAATACTACAAAATTAAAGCTTTTGGAGATTGTTCTCAAATTAATGAATAAAGCCCACTGTGTTCCTGTAAAGGATTAGCATATATGTATAGCAGAACAGGTGAGCTAATTCTTTATAGAATAGATCTAAATGTAAATAATTATATGCAATTTCTAATAAGGTAACAAAGCTAATGTGTAAATATTTTAACTTCAAGTTTTTATTCCAGTTTATAATATTTGTTTCATATTCTACTACATATAACTACATAAATACCAAGATCACTGTACAAAAAAATATAAAAGTACTTTTAAAGTATCTGAACAAAGCAGAATTACTAATAGTTTCTAGTATGATATTTTTTTACTTACCAGTTTTGATGCTTAAAAGTGTTCTTCGACGTTGACTTCATAATCAAAATTTCCTCAAAAAGTAAGGACGAGTCCATGGGGATTGGTATAGCTATAGGGCCCTAGGACTCTCTGTGCCACATACTGCAGCCTCTATATGCCAGTGTGGTTGTCTACCTATAGCTATAGGGCCCTAGGACTCTCTGTGCCACATACTGCAGCCTCTATATGCCAGTGTGGTTGTCTACCTATAGCTATAGGACCCTAGGACTCTCTGTGCCACATACTGCAGCCTCTATATGCCAGTGTAGTTGTCTACCTATAGCTATAGGGCCCTAGGACTCTCTGTGCCACATACTGCAGCCTCTATATGCCAGTGTGGTTGTCTACCTATAGCTATAGGGCCCTAGGACTCTCTGTGCCACATACTGCAGCCTCTATATGCCAGTGTGGTTGTCTACCTATAGCTATAGGGCCCTAGGACTCTCTGTGCCACATACTGCAGCCTCTATATGCTAGTGTGGTTGCTACCCCTGCCTGTCTATACCTCTAGCGCCAGTCAGACCCCACCCCCTGTTGGTAAAAAAACCCTCACTGTACCTCTAGGACTACAGCAGGAGTTCTCGGCACTCCTGTGACTCAGAAGCAGAACTACCCATACTACACGTAGCACAAACCATTAAACGAGCAGACTTATACCATTCTCCTTCCGGCAGCGATGGGAGCTCAGGCCTATCAGTCATATAATAGCCTGCGACCTTTCCCGGTCCCCAGCCCATTCCCACCCCGAGACTGCCCGAAACTCCCTCACTTACTTACTTCTCTATTTGGCTCGCCAGTCTCTATGCTGCTATTTATGAACTGGCTCTTTGTGATAGGAAGAAAAACGAGGAGGGGCGTTCCTTCACGAAAGTCACCAACAGTCACACTCCTAGTCACTCTCACAACAGTGACATAGTAGCACACTCACAGTGACAAACAGTCATAGTCACACTCATAATGACAGTAGCATACTCACAGTGACACACAGTTATAGTCACACACACTCATAGTGACAGTAAGAACCCATCTCTAAATGTAGTGAGTTCCTGACTTCCTGTCCGCGACTCTGCGCCAGTGTCGGCTCGGCTCAGCTGCAGCGCCCATGCTCCTACATGATAAAAGAGAGCTGGGCGCTGATTGGCTCTGAGGCGCAAGAGCTGGGCGCTGATTGGCTCCAACTCGCCGAGGCGCTTAGAGAGCAGCCTCTATGGGAGCATTTACAGCGATATTATTGGGCGTTTGTGAACAGAGGCTTCAGCGCATTAAGCGCCACTGGGGGCAGTCTCTAGTAGCAGCTTATGAATGATATCCATATATTGCACAAACGAGGGGAGGCGAGCTGAACGGCTCACACACAGCCTCTCCTTCTAATGTGCAATACTGCAATTAGGCAGCCTTATTGTAAATAAATAGTGGCCGTCTCATTGGCGGGGGGTAGGGGGTTAGGGGGAGTACATTTAGTGTAAAAAAAATATATAAAAACTTTTTTTTTTAATAACTTTTTTTTTTAATAAAAGTCTTTCAAAGATGTAATTACACACAGAGGACAGGTGAGGCGCTGCCTCACCTGCCTCCTATGACTGCACGTCACTGCTCCTAACTGCATAAAGGGGTTAAGCAATCACTGTGTAAAGTGTTGGAGAGTCAGGGTTCTGGATTCTGCCCGTCAATCTCTTTGAGGGTCAGTGGAAACAAGTTTTCAGACATTAATACATTAAAGGGACTTAAAACCCAAAATTCTTCTTTCTTGATTTAGATAGAAAATACAATTTTAAACAACTTAACATTTTACTTCTAGTTCCACATTTTCTTTGTTTGCTTGTTATCCTTTGTTGAAAATAGGGAAGTTAAGCTCATGTGTGCCTGCAGAACTATATGTTATACATTAGTAGGAGCACTAGATGGCAGCACTATTTCCTGTCATGCGGTGCTCCAGACAAGTGCACACTACCTATCTAGATATCTCTTCAACAAAGAATAACATGACAACAAAGCAAAGCTGATAAAAGAAGTAAATTGGAAATGTTTTTAAAATTGGATACTGATTCATGAAAGAAAACATTTAGAGGGATATTTATCAAGCCGTCAACTGTTGTTAACGAACAGTCATCGATCTCGCTGCTATTCGGCTTTTATTTATACCCTGTCACTAAACACCGCCACTATACTAAAATGTTTAACCCCTATCCCGTCGCTCCCTGAGCCCACCGCAACCTAAATAAAGTTATTAACCCTATCCCGCCGTTCCCTGAGCCCACCGCAACCTAAATAAATGTTTTAACCCCTAAACCCCTGGCCTCCCACATCACTACCACTTACTAAACCTATTAACCCCTAAACCGCCAGCCCCCCAGATCGCCATAAACTAAATTAACCTATTAACCCCTAAACCTAACAACCCGCTAACTTTACATTAAATATTAACTCATCCCTATCTTATAATAAATGTAAACTTACCTGTACAATTAAATTAAACTATATTAAACTACTAATTAACCTACCCTAACTATTATACTAAAAATACATTAAATTATATTAAACTATATTAAACTATTCATTAACCTACCCTGTTATACTAAAATTACATTAAACTAACAATTAAATTATCTATATTACATATTTAAAAACCTAACCCTACTCAAATTATTTAAATCTACTATTAAAAATTACTAAGTTACAAAAAATAACAACTAAGTTGCACAAAATAAAAAACACTAAGTTACACAAAATAAAAAACACTAAATTACACAAAATAAAAAAGAAATGATCAAATATTTAAACTAATTACACGTAATCTAATAGCCCTATGAAAATAAAAAAGCCCCCCCCAAAATAAAAAAAACCCTAGCCTACAATAAACTACCAATGGCCCTTAAAAGGGCCTTTTGCGGCGCATTGCCCCAAAGAAATCAGCTCTTTTACCTGTAAATAAAAATACAAATACCCCCCAACAGTAAAACCCACCACCCACACAACCAAACCTCCCAAATAAAAAAACCTAAGCTCCCCATAGCTCTTTTTCAGCCCAAACCCCTAATCATAAATTAAAACCCACTCAATAAACCCTTAAAAAAAACTAACACTAACCCCAGAAGATCCACTTACAGTTTTTAAAGACCCGACATCCATCCTCAATGAAGCGGCAGAAGTCCTCAGCGAAGCCGGCAGAAGTCTTCATCCAAGCCGGCAGAAGTCTTCATCCAAGCGGGCTGAAGCCTTCATCCAGACGGCATCTTCTATCTTCATCCATCTTGCGCAGAGCGGCTCCATCTTCAAGACATCTGGCGCGGAGCATCCTCTTCTTCCGACGTCTTCTGAACAATAAAGTTTCCCTTTAAATGATGTCATCCAAGATGGCGTCCCTTATATTCCGATTGGCTGATAGAATTCTATCAGCCAATAGGAATGAAGGTGGAAAAAATCCTATTGGCTGTTGCAATCAGCCAATAGGATTAAGCTCACATTCTATTAGCTGATTGGAATAGCCAATAGAATGCGAGCTCAATCCTATTGGTTGATTGGATCAGCCAATAGGATGAAAGCTTAATCCTATTGGCTGATTGCAACAGCCAATAGGATTTTCTTCCACCTTAATTCCTATTGGCTGATAGAATTCTATCAGCCAATCGGAATGTAAGGGACGCCATCTTGGATGACGTCATTTAAAGGGAAACTTCATTGTTCAGAAGACGTCAGAAGAAGAGGATGCTCTGCGCCGGATGTCTTGAAGATGGAGCCGCTCCGCGCCGGATGGATGAAGATATAAGATGCCGTCTGGATGAAGACTTCTGCCGGCTTGGATGAAGACTTCGGCCCGCTTGGATGAAGACTTCTGCCGGCTTCGCTGAGGACTTCTGGCGCTTCGTTGAGGATGGATGTTGGGTCTTCAAAAACTGTAAGTGAATATTTGGGGGTTAGTGTTAGGTTATTTAAGGGTTTATTGGGTGCGTTTTAATTTTAGATTAGGGGTTTGGGCTGAAAAAGAGCTAAATGCCCTTTTAAGGGCAATGCCCATACAAATGCCATTTTCAGGGCAATGGGGAGCTTAGGTTTTTTAAGATAGGTTTTTATTTGGGGGTTTTGGTTGTGTGGGTGGTGGGTTTTACTGTTGGGGGTTATTTGTATTTTTATTTACAGGTAAAATAGCTGATTTCTTTGGGGCAATGCCCTGCAAAAGGCCCTTTTTAGGGTCATTGGTAGTTTATTGTAGGCTAGGTTTTTTTTTTTATTTTGGGGGGGCTTTTTTATTTTCATAGGGCTATTAGATGAGGTGTAATTAGTTTAAATATTTGATCATTTATTTTTTATTTTGTGTAATTTAGTGTTTATTTTTTTTGTAACTTAGTGTTTTTTATTTTGTGTAACTTAGTGTTTTTTATTTTGTGTAACTTAGTTGTTATTTTTTTGTAACTTTTTTTTGTAAATTTTAATAGTAGATTTAAATAATTTGAGTAGGGTTAGGTTTTTAAATATGTGATATAGTTAATTTAATTGTTAGTTAATGTAATTTTAGTATAACAGGGTAGGTTAATGAATAGTTTAATATAGTTTAATGTAATTTTAGTATAATTGTTAGGGTAGGTGCATTAGTAGTTTAATATAGTTTAATGTAATTCTAAAGGTAAGTTTAAATTTATTATAAGATAGGGATGAGGTAATTATAATTTAAAGTTAGCGGGTTGTTAGGTTTAGGGGTTAATAGGTTAATTTAGTTTATGGCGATGTGGTATAGTAAATTTAATTTTTAGTTTAATGTAATTTTAGTATAACAGGGTAGGTTAATGAATAGTTTAATATAGTTTAATGTAATTTAATGTAATTTTAGTATAATAGTTAGGGTAGGTTCATTAGTAGTTTAATATAGTTTAATTTAATTCTAAAGGTAAGTTTAAATTTATTATGAGATAGGGATGAGGTAATTAGAATGTAAAGTTAGCGGGTTGCTAGGTTTAGGGGTTAATAGGTTAATTTAGTTTATGGTGATGTCAGGGGGTTGGCGGTTTATGGGGTTAATAGGTTTAGTTAGTGGTAGTGATGTGGAAGGCTAGGGGTTTAGAGGTTAATACATTCATTTAGTTGCGGAGGGGTCTGGGAGCGGAGGAATAGGGGTTAATAACTTTATTTAGTGGCGGCGGGTTCGGGGAGCGGTGGGATATGGGTTAATAACATTATGTAGGTGGCGGCGATGTCGAATCAGAAGATTAGGGGTGTTTAGACTCGGGGCTTATGTTAGGGTGTTAGGTATAAACGTAATTTGTTTTCTACCATAGAAATCAAAGGGATATCTGGCAGCATCAAACATAAGTTTTTTCTGCTTTCAGTCTCCCATTGATTCCTATGGCATCAGTGGCCTCCAGGGTGGCAGATTGAAAAGCAGGTACGCTGGGCCGGAATAGTGGCGAGTGTACCTGTTAGAAGTTTGATAACTTGCAAACGTTGTCAGATAGTGCCAAATGTGTATTCGGAACATCTGTAATGACGTAAGCATCGATCTGTGTCGGATTGAGACCGGCGGATCGTATGTTACGTCACAAATTTTATTTTTTGCCGGTCTGTAGGCTTTGATAAATAGGGTGAATCAGGCTTGCCACAATTACGCTGCGGAATTCCAGCGTATTTGCGGTTTACGGCTTGATAAATAGGCCTCTATGGCTGTTTGGTTTTGTGTTTTGTCCAAAGCTTCCTAGAGAAGCCAAAAAGCAAAATCTGTAGCATAGGTTTTTAAAATGCTGCAAATTGCCTAAAGCAGCTATTTAATTTGCAGCATTAACAGGTAATATAATGTGATTTTTGGCCTCACTGGAAACCATGGAATGAGAACAATTTTACACAAAAGCAAAAGGCGTACAATATCCTTTTAATAGCAGGCAACATAAAAATGCAATTTTAGCACAGAGTTTTGTTACTATACATTATTAAACATCTTATATAGAATTACATTATGTATTTCAGTTATCCATATAAAAAACTCAAATCAGGCACACGTTTATATGGCTCAAAACACAAGGCTATAGCCTGTATTTGCCCAAATGCCCAACATTAGGCGTCTACTTTTCTGTACATTTATTGTCATCTTCTGAAGCCACCTGGCTACCTTTATTAGTCCAGCCTTGCAGCCTCTGTCTGTTGCAGGAGAGAATATCAGTCCCTGCCTCTGGGTAAATATAGGTACAGTGAACTGGCTGAGTCATTAATAGCTAAGATGACCAACTAAAAACCTTTGCCAGCAAAAAACCTTCTGCAGAATAAGGCAAAGCAAATGAATATTAGACATTTATTAAAAGGCAGTTCTTTAGTTGTGCAGACCCAACTGTATTCAATAATGCATCAGTTAAAAAAAAACAGCATTTTTAATTTAGCATTGTCTGGATTGTCTATGTGGCATTTAAAGCACTGTAAATTATTTATTATTTGCTGCACTACTGTGAAGAGTAAATTGGATAAAAATGGGGGAGATTAATTAGCACAACATACTGAAATATGGTAATAATTCCTCACTAAAGGCGAGATTACAAACAAAGTGTAAAAAAATAGCGCTATTGTGCGCTAACATTGCTCAAATGAAATCAATAGCACTTCTTTCATTTTATGTGCTCATATTAAAAGTCTAGGGCACACTAACATGATGGCATTGGTGCTCTAAATCCCTTACATAATAGACTTCTACAGGGGTTCACTCAAAAATTCATGGCTCACTAAACCAAAGTTTAAGTAGTGTTCTTCACTAACTCTTAAACTATGATTTTCTATTGACATTTGTTTAAAACACTGCACACAAACATATTACTTATACACACATACTTACAAATACACACATATACATATACATCATTGAGCCCTTCCTAATCCAGCACGTGATCATAATAAAGGGTTCCTACCAATACAAATCCCCCAACATTTCTCAGAGGCTTTCCGGTCAGGGGGACTTGTGTGTTGTGGTGCAATGTCAGGAGGGGTAGGGCTATGACTGTGTCATGGGAATTGGCCAGTGGGGCATGTACAGGGTTGGGTGGAGCTAGCGCATATTGTGGGTGGAGTCACAGCGCCATTGTTAAATGGGGTATTTGCCCTAAAAGGGAAGCTTCAGGAGGTACAGCAGATACACCGTCAAACCACGACAATTTCACACTATCCAGGAAGTTTTAAAGGTTATTCAAATGTTCTATAGAGCATCCTTTATTTATTTATTCACCTTTCATTTTATTTTCTTACTTTTATTGTTGAGACATTTCACATCCCTATGCTCAAGCATTTATAAGCCATATGCCCTCATTGCATTTAAACATCAGTTTCCATGCTTTTCTGTAACAATAAAAATCAAATAACCAACTACAACAAAAGCCACTATATAAAATGCCAAACAAAAGTGATTTTAGTTTAATTTTCTATAGGGTACATGGTAAACAATGCTGTCGGCATAGCGACCCACTGTTTGAATAGTGATAGACATATACCTGTTGTATATGAAATAAAATAAATACATATAAAATATATAGTTATCAAATATAAAGTATGTGATTTTAGTAAAAGAGAAAATTATGGAAATGAATTGTCAAAAATTATGTGTGAAATCAGTGCACTTTATTTAAGTAAGTAATAAGCCTATTTTAATTATTATTTTTAATATTATTTTTCATGGAGGCGTTTGACATCCCTGTTTTGTACCGTACGCCCTGATATCAACAATACAAAAAAATTGTAGTTAGTGCTTAATAATAGGTTACTTGACAGCAGCACAGAGATTTGAGACTCCTCATTGAAAGTGCTGGCTCCCTTCTTAAAAAAAATGGATTTCTGTGCCTTGTGGGAGCTGAGGGCTGAAAAGGCCTTGTTAGAGCTCCTGCCCCAGTAAACACCAACCTGGTATCTAGCTGGGGCAGGTGATGAACTTCAAATTATAGAGCTTGTGACTCCTCATTCAAAAGAGAAAAATCTTCACCTGAGTAAAGCATATGGGAAGATTGCGTACATAATCAGCTGCATCCTAGGGGGACAAATGACCCTCATTTGAAAGAGGGCTCCTACCTTTCAAGTGAAGGATTACTTGCCCTTCTAGATCAGAGAGGGAGATTAGGGGTTCCTTCATAGCTTCCAACCTCACATGTAAACAGCAGTTTAACTGCTGCTGCCGGTAATCACCACTTTTATGGAAATCACCTGCATGTTACAGGAATATAGACCAACCAGTGCTGCCGGTAATCACCACTTTTATGGAAATCACCTGCATGTTACAGGAATATAGACCAACCAGTGCTGCCGGTAATCACCACTTTTATGGAAATCACCTGCATGTTACAGGAATATAGACCAACCAGTGCTGCCGGTAATCACCACTTTTATGGAAATCACCTGCATGTTACAGGAATATAGACCAACCAGTGCTGCCGGTAATCACCACTTTTATGGAAATCACCTGCATGTTACAGGAATATAGACCAACCAGTGCTGCCGGTAATCACCACTTTTATGGAAATCACCTGCATGTTACAGGAATATAGACCAACCAGTCTAAATCAAATGAGGTGTTTTGTGTCACTGCAAGTGGTTCAGGGGCTAAGATATAGGTTCTGTAGGAGCTGTAACCCTAATGGGTCGATTATGAAGCAGCGGATGCTACTTCCGGCTAACTCCACTTCAGGTCCGCCAGAAGCGGCAGTTAAGAAGCAGCGGTCATAAGACCGCTGTTCCTTAACTCATCCGCCACCTCTGAGGCGGCGGACAGCAATCAGCCCGATCAGATACGATTGGGTTGATTGACACCCCCTGCTAGCGGCCGATTGATGTGCAGTGGGCAGCATTGCACAAGCATTTTACGAGAAATGCTTGTGGAATGATAAATGCCGACAGCACTATAATAAATCAGCTTCTATGTCACTATAAATGAGGAATTGTCTCTGACGCATTGCACTTTCACATATGTGGTGACATTGCATAATTCTGTGAGTGCATTCAACAAGGCACATTATGATGGCAGGTCTTGTGGGGTTGCATAAATGATACATATAATAATACCCTCTTTTAGATGCAACAGAGTAAACATGATGAGATTTATATACAAAGGATGTAGATACAAATGACAAGAAGCATAGAAACAAGAGGAATGGTGATGAGAATGAAATAATGATCATTGTGAGGGTAAAAAAACGATTGGGTGATTTATGAGCAACAAATTCTGTACAATTAGTGCAGTGAGTAAACAAAGGTGCCCAGTTAAAACGGTATCCACTGTAGCTGAACAGTGCAGGAATCCTCTTTCTATAGCTGACAAGGGTGGGGGGTTGCTGAGTCCGAACTTCCAACATTTTCAGGGCTGCCCTGATTTCCCAGTTTGGCCCTGGCCCAAATCTCAAGACAGCACACAGAAAAAGCCCAGCACTCACTCACAAGCTCTCAGCTAAGATTAAAAGTAAAACTGGAAGAGTCAGTTACTGCATTTCGTCAAATGGGACAAGCCCAGGTACCACGTCAAGGACTCTTCCAAAAACCTGGGTCCCTAATACAGCGACACAAATGCAGCCATGCACACAAATGCAAGCTCTTAATTAAACAAACTGGGAACAAGTCAGGGTTCATGGACTTATGTAATCCCCCTAGGCGTAAGCAAAACAAGGAGAAGTGGACAGCACTCTCAAACCGGACTGGGTACACATCCCATGACTCCCAAACAGGCTCAGCTTTGGTTGCTATCGCACTCACTTAAAGCTACACAGGCAGTTAAAGGGACAGTCAACTCCAAAAAAAACTTGTAATTTTAAAAAACTTCCCAATTTACTTTTATCACCAATTTTGCTTTGTTCTCTTGGTATTCTTAGTTTAAAGCTAAACTTAGGAGGTTCATATGCTAATTTCTTAGACCTTGAAGACTGCCTCTAATCTGAATGCATTTTGACCACTAGAGGGCATTAGTTCATGTGTTTCATAGCGATAACATTGAGCTCATGCACGTGAAGTGACCTAGGAGTGAGCACTGATTGGCTAAAATGCAAGTCTCTCAAAAGAACTGAAATAAGGGGGCAGTCAGCAGAAGCTTAGATACATGGTAATTACTGAGGTAAAACGTGTATTATTATAACTGTGTTGGTTATGCAAAACTGGGGAATGGGTAATAAAGGGATTATCTTTCTTTTTAAATAACAAAAATTCTGGTGTTGACTGTCCCTTTAACCACGGGCCTACAAAGGTGCAGGTCCATAGGGAAGAATTACAAAACAGACAACACAGCACACAGAAATAGTCCACCACTCACTCACAAGCTCTCAGCTAAGATTAAAAACAAAACTGGAAGTGTCAGTAACCGCATCTGGCCAAATGGGACAAGCCCAGGTACCACGTCAAGGTCTCTTCCAAAAACCAAAATCTCAAGAACTCACCAGCATAGAGATAAATCATCATCTTATTTTATTGAGTCCTTTATTGTAAGGTAAATGTATCTCCTTCACATAAGCAATATTAGTGAACACCAGACTAGAGAGCTTTAGAGAATCTGGCCCATGGTCCCTTGATCTCTTTCCTAGGGCAGATTCTCTAAAGCTCTCTGGTCTGGTGAGATTCTATAAGATGTCTTGTAAGTATTTTGATTAGCTTGTACTTTAAATGTATTCATTATCCCCGCAGGGATTGTTTTTACCTTGGGAACTGTGTATCTCATTTAGGGGAGGTCCCTAATATTCTTTATGTGAAGGAGAGACACTTACTTTACAATATAATGCTGCTGTTTTTTTCTCCATGCTGTGTGTTTTTGAGAATCAGGACCACAGTAAGTACACTAAGGGCTAGATTTATTAAAGCCCTACGGCTGCAAGTTCTCATAAGAACTTGCTCGCCGTAATTTATCAAGCAGCGGTCACCAGACCGCCGCTTCCCTAACCTCTTCACCACCTCTAAGGTGTTGAAATTCAATCTCCTCGGTCTAGTCAGACCGAGGAGATTGACAGCTCCTGCCCGTGCTTGATTGGCTGTGCGCGGACAGGGGGCGGGATTGCACGCGAGCGCAAAATGGCGATCACCTGCGGGTAATTTCGCCCCGCCATAGGCGAGCTGAGGTGTACAGGGGCGTGTATACGTGCCCCTGTCTGCCTCAGCTTTAATAAATCTAGCCATAAGTTTGGACACTTTACAACAACAGGGCAGAGTAGGGTGGGAGTGAGTTTGATATATATGGACTGGTTATGCCATAATACTGAATGTATGTGACTTTTGTCCTGTATCAGCAGGATGGGCCTGCTCAGCATTGCTTCTTGGGGTAGATTTACTAACGGTCAAGCGGACAATCATGTCCGCTTGACCTCGCTTAATGCCGACAGCATACGCTATCAGCATTTAACATTGCACAAGCATTTTTGGTGAAATGCTTGTGCAATGCTGCCCCCTGCTTACTGGCGGCCAAGTCTTACAACCGCTGTTTCTTAACTTCCGTTTCAGGCGGACCTGAAACAATGGGGCTTTGATGCATGCAGCATCCGCTGCTTAATAAATCGACTCCTTTGTGTGACGTCCCCTTTAATGGTATTGCTTCATTCTGTCCGCCATAACTGATCCTAACTGGCCAGATTTTAAGTAATTCACTGTGACCTAATCTTTGCAGCAGTTTTTGTGACTGACTCACCTACGTTAGGAAAATGCTGATTTGTGTGTGATATTTATTGACTTACATAAAGAATTATTATAGCAGTGTTATTCTTTATTAGCTAAGGGACAATGAAGAGTATATAGTTATATACATTATATCTTAGTTTCCATTGCTTTTGAAAATAGTGTAAACTGGTGATAATTTGAAGTGCATACTACATATTGTTAAGTATGTGAATGCACAAGATGGGGACATACTGTGTCTAGCGGGATTTGTCACTGCAAGTAATATTATGTTGACATGCACAGGGCCTCTTTACAACAGCAATATTTTGTGGATGTACCATATTTTCATAATATGCACATACAAATTTGTGGTTGGTTTGTGGCTGGGAGTATAAAAAAACTGGGTATTATATGGTGGCTGAACTCAAAATTTAAACCACAAAAAAAAAAAGAAACGTTTATTTATATTTAAAAAAAAGGTACAAAAATACTGTGCTTCTATTTATTTTAATTTCTGCCAGGAATATACACTGTCTCTCACTTGATTAATGACCCTGTAATGGCTAATTAAAGGAATAGTCCAGTCAAACTTAAACTTTCATGATTCAGAGCACACAATTTTAAGCAACTTTCTAATTTACTCCTATTATCAATTTTTCTTCTTTCTCTTGGAATCTTCATTTTAAAAAGCAAAAATGTAAACTTAGGAGCCGGCCCATTTTTAGTTCAGCACCTGAGTAGCGTTTGCTGATTGGTGGCTACATTTAGACAACAATTAGCAAGAGCTACCCAGGTGCTGAATTAAAAATGGGCCAGCTCCTTAGCTTACATTCTTGCTTTTTCAAATAAAGATACCAAGAGAACGAATAAAAATTGATAATAAGAGTAAATTAGAAATGTGCTTAAAATTGCATGCTCTATCTGAATCATGAAAGTTTAATTTTGACTAGACTATTCCTTTAAGGAAAAACAACATTACAATACATATTCATTATTTATTTTGCTTGTCGCTTGTTTCGATTCCTCCCTGGCTGGAGTGCTATCACCATACCTAAGTAAGGCAAATTGTTCCATGGAGGCCTACTTATCAAGCCGTCAACTTACTTGCATTAGACGGCACCAATACGCTCGCCTGACATCGCCTAACATCGCGGCCGTGGACCTGAATACTCTCTCCATATTTAACAAAAAAGCTGTCAAAAAGCCGTGCACCAAGTACGGGGCGATGAGCAGCGGACTGTTGTTAACTAACAGTAATCGATCTTGCTGCTATTCGGCTTTCTCCCAGCTTTATTTATATACTGTCACTAAACACCGCCACTATACTAAACTCTTTAACCCCTATCTATATTAAACTATTAATTAACCTACCCTAACTATTATACTAAACTATATTAAACTATATTAAACTATTAATTAATCTACCCTAACTATTATACTAAACTATATTAAACTATATTAAACTATTAATTAATCTACCCTAACTATTATACTAAAATTACATTAAACTATATTAAACTAATAATTAACCTACCCTAACTATTATACTAAAATTACATTAAACTAAATGAACAGACTTGAAATCAAATGGACCTCTGTCACCTCCTCCTAATATCCTACCTCAGTTGCTTCCACCCATTCTCCATCCCCTTTTCTGGCTTCATCTCTCCATTTTCTCCATTTCTTACCCCTTTATTTTTTTTAGACTAATCTATGAGAGTATATGTACCCACTTATCGATGTTTATATTTACATTCGCTTTATTAACCCAAAAATGAGAAAAGTTTAAATTGAAGTCGCTTGCAACATTTTAGTATCTTTTATGCTGAAATTTCTGAAACTGTACTAGATGTCATAACTATCTTTTTTGTATCACTGAAACTGTTGCATACGTTTGATATTTTTGTAACCCGTGATTTTCTCAAATAAAAATGTATTTAATAATAAAATTACATTAAACTACAAATTAAATTAAATATATTATATATTTAAACACCTAACCCTACTCAAATAATTTAAATCTACAATTAAAAATTACAAAGTTACAAAAAAACTAACTAAGTTACACAAAATAACAAACACTAAGTTACAAAAAAAAATAAACACTAAGTTACACAAAAAAACTTATCAAATATTTAAACTAATTACACCTAATCTAAGAGCCAGATGAAAATAAAAAAGCCCCCCCAAAATAAAAAAAAACCCTAGCCTACAATAAACTATCAATTGCCCTTAAAAGGGCCTTTTGCGGGGCATTGCCCCAAAGAAATCAGCTCTTTTACCTGTAAATAAAAAATACAAATACCCCCCCAACAGTAAAACCCACCACCCACACAACCAAACCCCCCAAATAAAAACCTAATTTAAAAAACCTAAGCTCCCCATTGCCCTGGAAAAAGGGTATTTGTATGGGCATTGCCCTGAAAAGGGCATTTAGCTCTTTTTCAAAAGCCCAAACCCTAATCTAAAATTAAAACCCACCCAATAAACCCTTAAAAAAACCTAACACTATCCCCTGAAGATCCACTTACAGTTTCTGAAGAGCTGACATCCATCCTCAACGAAGCGGCAGAAGTCCTCAACGAAGCGTCAGAAGTCTTCATCCAACCGGGCCAACGTCTTCATCCAACCGGGCAGAAGTCTTCATCCAGATGGCATCTTCTATCTTCATACATCCGGCGCGGAGTGGCTCCATCTTCAAGACATCCGGCGCGGGGCATCCTCTTCTTACGACGTCTTCTTCCGAATTAAGGTTCCTTTAAATGACGTCATCCAAGATGGCGTCCCTTAGATTCCGATTGGCTGATAGAATTCTATCAACCAATCGGAATTAAGGTTGAAAAAATCCTATTGGCTGTTGCAATCAGCCAATAGGATTGAGCTTTCATCCTATTAGCTGATCCAATCAGCCAATAGGATTGAGCTTGCATTCTTTGATAATTTGATAACTAGCAAAAGTAGTCAGATAGTGCCGAATTTGCATTCGGAACATCTGCAATTACGTAAGCATCGATCTGTGTCGGACTGAGACCGGCGGATCGTATGTTACGTCACAGATTTCAACTTTTGCCGGTCTGTAGGCGTTGATAAATAAGGGGAATTCCAGCGTATTTGCGGTTGACGGCTTGATAAATAGGCCTTTATGTCTTAATCATTCTCCACAGTGATTGGCTAGCTCAGAACACGTGCTTATTTGCATCTGTCCCTAGTTTGCCACAGCAAAGGAGAAAAGGATCATGGTTTGTCTCAACTGCTCTCAGTTTAAAAAAAAATGTACATTGTGCTAACAAAATGACAGCATTAAATGATTTTTTAACAATTCTTTTGCAATGCAACATATAATTACTGATGTATGCAACAACTTATAATGTCTCTTTAACCTTTTAAAAAACAAAAAGACTTATGCTTTCATATGCCACAAGTGACGTAGTAGGGAACATTAATATTTACAGACACACCTTCTTTTGTTAACCCCTTAAGAACCAGCGACGTACCCTGTATGTCGCTGGCCTTTTTTTGGGACTTGATTGTTTTATAACGTGGTCTTGCCACCAGCGTTGAGACTGCTCTATTCCACAAAGCCTGCTGGAGGGAGGGCATTAATAGCGTGTTCTTGCTAGACTTGTGCTATTATGGCCTGAAAAAACCCTTAACGACCAGTGACATACAGGGTACATTGTGGTCATTAAGGGGTTAAAAACTGCTGCCAGACACACATAACTAACAATTGAGCATTTAGATAATTATATCTGCAAGATCTAAGCAAATGGCCAACAGTATAATTTGAGAATATTTACATCTGGTGCCATCAATATCAGGTGGTCAGATTGATGAGGTCATATGACCTCTTTTGAACTTCAGTTGCAGGTTTAGTCAGCCCTCTACATACTTTTGCCAGACCTTAGAGGCAAAGATTTTGGTCCCTGCTATTATGACAGAATTAGTGTGTACAGGCCACTTCCGTTTGATGACTCACCTGTGAAAATTGTAGCTCCAGAGAAGATAATGAGAGGCTGCCGACACTGGTCTATTTGTAAGCAAAGGGAGGTGTGTCGCTCTATGACTCCAGTAAGTAAGAATGAAAAACCATTGCAGGGATAATTACCCTGTTCATTAACACAAAGTATAATCATTTATCAGCTGCTTGCACACATGCAAGCAGTTAACTCCTTTGGTGTCTCTAAATGGATTGCTTTGTGAGTTATGCATTATAATTAAAGTGTAAACCAGATGTTACATTATTTGCATATAAATAATTAGTACAGAAATGACCTATCTGATTTTTACCCTACAATTTATATAGGTCTATTCCAATCCATGAGAACTTCCAATACACCTGTCTTGAACAAAAAAATAATTAGTATATTTTTGTGGAAATAATAATACAACATCATTTAGAAAATAAACCTGCTTTGACTTATTTAAAATGATTATGTGTTCACCATAGCTTGTCATTTATATTTATTCTTTATTACCTACACTGAGAACCCCAAAAATAGCAGCTGTGCTTGAAGTATACCAACAGGGTGGCAACCATATTTCCATACAAAATTACCTTTCTAGTTTTGCATTGCAGGTTTTCAACTTCAGGGCTGTTGCAGACAGTCACAGGTCATTAAAAAACCAAAACCTTTCAAATGCCTTTGCCCAGTGTTGAGCAGACATTATTATTATTATTATTATCAGTTATTTGTAGAGCGCTAACAGGTTCTGCAGCGCTAAAGACATGGGTTTAATATGCCAAGAGTTTCACTTTTGTAAATCATCTCTCATGAAAGTGATCTACAAAGCAGCTAGGCTCGTAGGCGTACATGCTAAGGGGGTTCAAGGGGATAGCTAAAGGAGGAGAGGGACAAAGGGCAAGATCACATAATAGGCGTTGTACGCATAAACGAGCATCCCCAATTTTTAGTGTAATCGAGCGATCACATACCCAGCGTAGCAGACAAGTTACGCGCGTATTTTTTAAAATTAAAAAAGTTATGAGGGATCCTAAAAAGTGTAAGGAGTCTTCAGGTTTTTAAATCTCAAAAAAGGGGTCTTTAAATGTGCTAAAAGTAGATGTTTAACATGCAAATATATTAGCCATAAGGATACTAGTATTAAATCCAACGTTACAGGAGAAAGGTTTCCTATTAGAACTAGAATAACATGTGAAAGTATTTACGTTATTTATCTTATTACCTGCGTATGTGGTAAGCAATAGTGTGGGCGTACTAGTAGGTGTTTGAGAACACGTTGGGGTGAGCACCTCAGGAATATTAAAAATAAGTATATTAAATAGAGTGTATCCAGTCATAGTACCCACATTCATGAGGGGAGGGAGGACACCTATTAGATAACTCCTACTGAATATATTCCAAAATCTATATATTATAACAGATTTAATAGGTTACGCCAGAGAGAAACTTTCTGGATCTGGAAATTAAGAACCCTCTGAGGGGCTGAATGAAAATATTGATTTGGCTGCTTTCCAATAGATCCTTTTTTTTAAAAAAACATTTAGAGTTATACATGGGAAAGCACTTAGAGAGCATCCAGTTTTTTTGCACATTTGTGGCCATTTAAATATTAAGAAATATTATAATATGAGAGTTTAGTATTGTTAGAACTACTGTCGCACTACTCTGAATGCATCTGATCTTGAAATCTAAGCAGGGTCAGGCCAGGCCATACACTCTATATGCATGCACATATCCTATATAGTATGTATTTATATTTTAGGAGCTTTGTGTTTTTAGAAGGCCTTTGCATTAAACATATTGTTTAGGCACATTTTTTATTATATATTTGTTATTTCTTTTTAGGTAATGCGCTGTGTTTATATTATATGTGTATATGCACTGCAATTTGTGCCCAATCAAGTTATATATGCATGGCAGCAGAATGCTTTAAGAGTGCAATTTGCCAGATTTGTGTATTCTTCACAATCAGGATTGTTACAGCTAAACACGGTTATAATATAACACTGCACTATTTTGCTGTCATGCTTATGAATTTGGGAGGTATACTTTCATGGCAAACACCTCTATTAATAACTATGTATGCACTATATAATAAACCCCAATAGATTAAGAATAACAGGGGGTTAATGGATAGTGAGCTTCAGAGGAGATTAATCACCTGTTTTCCTCTGCTCACACAGCAGTAGCTAATATATTATTAAGTTCATATGTACAGGATTCTTCCGTTTCATTGGATAATTTTTAAACATTGTATGTTTGTTAAATGCTTTATATATGATGTGATGTTCATTCATTTTATTCACTGCCTGAGGAAAGGGTGCCATAAGCACTTTGTAACGCGTTGCAGATTATATTCAAGTTTTAAATATATTTTTACTTTAATAAAAACTCAGCAGTCGCCAAACACTTCAATGGCCTGCAGCTAACTGGTGTTCCCAGTTTTGGAGCACAGATCATTGAAGTGGTACATAAACCTACCAGAGGAGGGGATAGGCACAAACTTCTTACAAAAAGGGAGCTATTGTGGATTCTAAAGTTGGAAACTAGACATCCCAAGGGCATTAATCTGGAATGGGATATCTCTTACTTTATAGATTAATGCAAAAAAATGCATTCTTTAGTTTTCAGTTGTGATTCATATCCAACAACATGCATACAAGCATTGTTTATTATTATTATCTCCCTTTCCAGATTACTGACCTTAATATTGTTAACAGCATATTTATAAATAACACTATTTTCAAATAACACTATTTTTCAAATATTACTCAAATTCTTACACTGATTAATTAAACACATAACCTTATACCATCTTTTTTTCTTATTGTCTCAATATTGCCATTATGCCTTCATGTTTGCAAATAATATTTGAACATATCGTCCTAGGTTTAATTGGTAGCCATGGATTTGTCCAGTATATTGTCAATCAGGCATTCTTCACAAATATTGTTTAGACAATTTATAAGACACATACATATATACAAATTAACATATTCTTTATGTCTTATGTGTTTTCAATTATATCAGCCTGTTAGCATGCACACAAGGATTTTTTGTACCTTCAGTTTTATTACCTATATTGTTTTTTAATGATCTCTTATGTGCTGTTAGTGTTTCTTTTACGGTGACGTCCAATTGCACCTATTTCAGGTCAGTGATTGGACAGTCATCCCTTTAAGTACACTACAGACACCTTTAGCACTAGTTCCTATGACTAAGCGCCACTAGGGGGCGTGAAACGCGTCAGGATTGCTATCCTTGTTCACCTGCATTGAGATGCAGGTTTTACTTTTACTTCAATAAAGATTTTCTGGATTTTAACTTGCCCCCGAGTGCTCAGATTCCTGCTTTCTTTAAATATATTTGTTTGCTCCAATAAATAGTCCTCTATGCATAGAGGTTATTTTGTTTTTTATCTAAAACTGTGAGTTTTTTTTAACTTTTATTTCAACTGTGGTTCTGGTACCTGTTTGACTGAGTGAGCTAGCTGGTGGGCTCATATTAACCCAGCTTGTTTGACTTGTACTGCAATATAGTGCGCCACTTTTCAACCATTGGTTTATCCACAATCTGGAGTGAGCCAGCTGGTGTGCTCTGATCTTTTCAGCCTGCCTGACTTGCACTGCCACATAATGCGCCACTTTTGTGAGTATCATTCTGTAGAGTGATGTATTGATACAATTTCCAACAATTGTTGTGATCTTCTGCACCATTGGAGCGTCTTTTTCTGTTTTTTCATATTTGCAGTTTCTCTACTTTGTTCCAAGAAGAGCTGATCCTGATGTACCTCTCCTCAACCAGCGATGGAAACCACTAGAAGGCGCCTTTGTCCTGAGGGACCATCTTTGATGGACTTTATTTGGTGATTTTAAACTAACATAGAACTGGAGTTGCCAGTCGGTATCACATATGCAGCACAATGACTTACGCACGCAGAATGGAGATATTTTACTCCATTATCATCTCGCCACACATAGGCAGGCGCAGCAGCACTTTGCCCACAGTAAAAAAGCACTGTAACTCCCTGGAAGCCTTATCAAACACCTAAAGCAAGAGCCCGGATGAAGATCTTTCGCCGCTGGCAGGAAGATATTTTGCCGGACTTCATCAATGGTAAGTACCAATTTTGGGGTTAGTGTTTTTTTTATTTTATTTATTTATTTTTTTTTTTTTTGAAGATTAGGGCTTTTTATTTTTAATGGGCTGAAAAAGAGCTGAATGCCCTTTTAAGGGTAATGCCAATACAAATGCCCTTTTCGGGGCAATGAGTAGATTAGGTTTTTTTTAAAGGGATACTAAACCCACATTTTTTCTATAATGATTCAGATAGAGCATGCAACTTAAAGCAACTTTCTAATTTACTCCTGTTATAATTTTTTCTTCATTCTCATGCTATCTTTATTTAAAAAAGAAGGAATGTAAGCTTAAGCGCCGGCCCATTTTTGTTTCAGTACCTGGGTAGAGCTTTCTGATTGGTGATTAAATGTAGCAAACCAATCAGCAAGCTCTACCCAAGTGCTGAACCAAAAATGGGCCGGCTACTGTGCTTACATTCTTGTATTTTCAAATATAGATAGCAAGAGAACAAAGAAAAATTTATAATAGGAGTAAATAAGTAAGTTGCTTAAAATTGCATGCTCTATCTGAATCATGAAAGAAAAAAATTTCGGTTTAGTATCCCTTTAACTTAGGGGTTTTTTTTATTTTGGGGGGTGGGGGTTGTAATGTTAGGGGTTAATTTGTTTATTTTTTTGGCAAAAGAGCTGCTAACTTTAGGGCAATGCCCTACAAAAGGCCCTTTTAAGGGCTATTGGCAGTTTATTTCTAGATTAGGGTTTTGTAATTTTAATTATTATTTTTTTTAAATGTTAGTTTTTTTTTATTTTGTGTAAAGTTAGATTTTTTTATTTATGTAATGTTAGTTTTTTTTTAGTAATTTAGGCTTTTTATTTTTTTGTAATTTTTTTATTAATTTTTAAGGTAGTTAGCCTACAGCTTAAGTAAAACAGTAAACAATATTCAGACTTAACTTACATCATTCCAGTGTAGTGTACAAGATACAGTTAGCCTTTGAGATTAGAAGCCCTCTAGATGACCCGTGAGGCCACTCTTGGACCTACAATGACTCCTAAATATGCCAAGCTAAAGAGGGACATAGTGAACATTAGGAGACTACTCTTGAGTCTCTGAGAACACCTCTTTTTTTCCAATTTTAAATATGAGTATATATTACATATAGAATAACTTTTATATAACATATATGTATACAGGGCTCTGCCTATAAGAAAGTTAAAGTAGGACATGGTAATACTTAGAACAGTTTGGAATGTTGCTTAGGACAGGAAAATATACCTGTATAAAATGGGTGAATCCATTTATAGAGAAAGGTTGTAGCGAGTATATATATGATTAAACTAAGACCCGCTGTACCATGTTGTAATACTATAAACACTTTGCTGGTACCAGTATCTCAAGTAGTAATTGGACTCTCATATCTTTCCTATTTTGTAACCCTAGTATTAAAGTTGTTGTGAATAGAATAATGTCTATATACCTGGACCCCTACAATAAATTGGAGTATAGATTATAAGGGCATAAATTGGATTTGGTTGCAATTTGAGGCTGTGTCTGGGACTCTAATATTGGACCTCAAAGAAGTAAACACGCTGCCTCGGCCGCTGGCAGTAGTTTGGTGGTTTAAAATTCCATACTAGAGCTCCTAAGTAATGTAGAGGCCATAGAGACCATCTTCTACTGTAGGGTGTAGTTGTTCAAATGTCTGCATGATTTTGGTGGGAAGTGTGTGTACAGGAAGAGTTATGCATAGGGTAGGAACATAGGAGGTGTATTAGGCAGCAAAATATTCATACATAGTGTACAGGATCTGTAGATATGTAAAACATTAAAGGATTACTTTCTGTTATAATTTTTAAGCTAAACAACTAACATATAAAAGTTAATAAACATTAATTAAAACCTACTGACCTATATTTTCTCCAAAACGAAGTTCAATAACATTCTAAAAGTTATATCTTTTATTCGCCGATGATGTCACGTTATCCTGCCCACTATTTTCAGCACTGCATGTTCAAAATACTTAAACCAATAACTTTGTGTTTAAAACGCCATTTTAAAACCTAGGTATTGTAAACGGATTGGTACAGAGCAAAGGATACCCATAGAGTGAGTTTGGAAAACAATTAAATTTGCAGACAAGATTTCTGATATACGGTAGAGATATGTTAATGAAATGCTATTGATAAAAAGCGTATTTGGGGTAGTTAGTTAGTAACAGGCATAGAAAATATTTACTTACAGTGGCCCTTTAATCATTTGTTTACACAAGATATCATATTATACGCAGTTAAAGGATTGCAATGAATTATTCTTCCTAAGTAACGGAGACCAACTATAAGCAATAGTTCAGTAAACTTGAGCTTACATTATAAAAAGATTCAACATAACTTAAAAACCTGTATCGCTTTTAAAACTAGCTAAAACATCAAGTAGAGTTTTCTGTCCGTATTGATTAGAAAATGTTTGTCTAATGATTATCCCATCTCAAAGTAAGTCAACCATAAGACAGAACAATGTTACAGTCGAGTATAGTCCCAGCTATTTTTTTGGGTCCCAACAGAGTCAAAAATGGTATCTGGGCAGGCAGTCCCTACGGGGAGATATACCAAGTTGTAACCTACTGGGTTGCCTCCCATGAGCTGAGACTATCTACCTTTCTTTTTCAGTTTGACTAACAGCATTTTTGGGAGAAGAGCTCCTGTCAGAAGGCAAGCAGATACGGGTTCTATCTGAGTGGTTCCTTTAGCAGGTGTTAGTGTGTCCTCTTTTGCTTCCAACAATGTCCCTGCGTTGTAAGGCGGATAGGTGAGAATTGGCGCTTATATCAACCCTAATGCCAAGTATAGAAGGGTCTCTCTCTAAGAACCCTGAGGAGGATAGTAGAATAATGTAAGCGGAAATACTGGCGCTGAAAGCAGGGTAGTACACAAATACAATATACGGGTGACCTAAAAGAGTCTACCTTAGCAGAAATATAATCGTTATAAAAGTCAATAAATGGTAATAGCCTAATATATATCTTAGAAAATATATTTAATAGTGTAAAATTACAATACAATCAAGATTATAAAATCAGTGTTAATAAAATCAGTACATATATACTAAAAAGTAATTAATGGGGCCCTTTAAATTAGTTTGAAAAAACATACAGAAAGGGGAAAGATTAACCACAAATCTATATATATATATATATATACTATGATTGAGGATAGAAGAAAACTATACTCAAATAAATATAAGTATAAAGAGGGCAGAGATATTCAAACAGTATAAATAAAAACAAATAGCAATACAAACAGACTTAATAACTGGACGTCCAGCGTAAAAACCAGGGGTTAAAACAGTAATAATCTAGGGTTAAAACAGTATTAACCAGCGCCAGTATTTCCGCTTACATTATTCTACTATCCTCCTCAGGGTTCTTAGAGAGAGACCCTTCTATACTTGGCATTAGGGTTGATATAAGCGCCAATTCTCACCTATCCTCCTTACACTATCTTTATCTCTCTTTTCGAATTTGGCTGCTCTATCATACACTACTTTTAGAATATCTCTAAATTATAGAATGGACCTCTTCACTACTAGGAACAACATCCTTTTAGAACTAGATAAAGAGGATTCAAATATAGAAATAGAAAACATGCAAGGAACTCTTACTAGTACTAAAGAGCTAATGAGTGAACTAGAGAAAATAATGATTAAAGAATTAAAACAAAAAACAGAATTGAACTATTTAGATAAATATATAACACTAAATATGGTTCCAAGAGGCCTAAGGTTGGAAAAAAACTGTACCTTTGAATTAAGTGAGACATTACAAGAAGAATGGTTCACAGCTTTAGAAAAGGCATCCTTCACCCTAATTGATATCATTAAAAAAGCAAGAACACTAAGTCTAGAAACCATAAACAAAAGAATAATGGAAATACAAGAAATTCTTGAAAATAGAAAAGATACAGATATTTTTAAAGAAAGACAAGCAGAAATAATTAGAACATTACAATCAACTAATACAGAGTTACAAAAAATTAAAAAGAAAAAAATGCAGAGAGACAAAAATGACTACACATTACATATAGAAGACTCTAATAACACAAGCGACAGAGATACTTACAAAACAGAGCACACAAATCCCTCTAATTATAATAAACCAATTATTCAAACAAATAATACTAGACATGATTCCTTTAGGAAACCTATTAGTCATAGACAACATGAGGATTTCACACCTAGAAAAACTACCAACTACCAACATAAAAATGAGTACAAACCTAGAAACCCACAGAATATTGAAGATTCCTATAGGGAACCTGAGTACTATAATAACCAACATAGATGGCATAATATACCGCCAACTAGACAAGAATATACTCATGCACGCTTTAGAGAATATCCACTGTCAGATAGAGAATATAGACCATACTCCACTAGAAACCCTCCCCCCTATAGTTGGAGAGAGGATAGATATAGAAATGAAGCCCCCTCAGGAAGAACAGACTACCCTCAATACAAAAGAGAAGAAAAGAATTGGAGAATACCACTCAGAAATAGGTTTCAACCACTTACACAAAAGTCTGAAAAGGACAACACTATAGATAGAAAAGAAATGAACCAAGGGGCACATTTTTTAGGGGTCAGTCCAAGAGCAGAAACATCAAGAGGGCATATAGTAGAAAAAGTACAATTAGCCCCCCTCATGAATCAAAGAAAAAGAGCTCTAGAGGAAAGAGAGGAGGAAGGGGCAGAAACAATAAAGAAACCAAGGGACAGACGAGAGCAATGGTAGACCCTGATACCTCAGGAATATTTAATCTAAGCAAAACAAGTCTAAGTAATGAAGAATCAAAAGTTCTAAGCCTAGGTTTATCCTTTGCACCTACGTCTAAACTCAATAAATTCGAAACACATATTAATGTATCACAGTTCATAAGGAAACTCACACTCAAGAGGTATTTTATTAAAAATCCAATTGAACAATACACATCCAGACAATACACCGAAGACCCCAAATTTGTTCATACAGATTTAAAACCAAAGTCCAAGTTTTACCCCACTCAAGAGAAAGGGAAGAACATAGAATTATTTGAAAAACTAGTACAAAGAGACATAGAAAAGTATGAGCCAAATAAAAATAAAAAACGCCTTTTTAATTTGAAAAAATCTGAAAATGATGCCCTCAAAAGACTGAAAGAGAACAAAGACATCATAATTAAGCCAGCCGATAAAGGGGGTGGAGTAGTGATTATGGACAGGGACTACTACCTAGTAGAAGCAGAAAGACTATTGAAGGATGAAACCACCTATAAAGAGTTAAAAAGAGACCCCACTAGAGCCGACCATCTAATTTTGAAACTACTTCTAGATACTGCTAAAAATAAAGGTATACTCAACTCTAAAGAATACAATTTCCTATACCCCGAATTTCCTAGAATTCCCATTTTTTATTTTTTACCAAAGATTCATAAAGATTTAAAAAATCCACCAGGTCGCCCGATTATTTCAGGGATAAACTCACTCACCGCCAACTTGTCCCAATACATAGATAGATTCCTTCAAAAATATGTGAAACAATTACCCTCATATTTGAAAGATTCAACACAAGTGCTACAACTTCTAGATAACTTGAAAATTGACGGTGAAATCATTTTAGCTACATGTGACGTAACATCTTTATACACTAATATCGCACATGATCTAGGTGTTAAAGCAGTTACAAAGTTTCTAAAGAAAGATGAAACTATATCCAAAGAACAAAGAGAATTCCTATTAGACAGCATCAGATTCATTCTTGAAAACAATACATTTTCTTTTAATCAAAAGATGTATCTACAGATTAAAGGTACCGCTATGGGCACCAGATTTGCACCAAGCTATGCCAATCTTTTTATGGGGGATTGGGAGTCCGAATTTTTGGGAACCAATAGCTTGGTGCAGTATCTGGTGACCTATAAGCGGTACATTGATGACATTCTGATTATCTGGAAAGGCACTGAAGAAACACTATTAGAACTTTTCTCCTCCATGAACCAAAATGACAGGGGAATACAGTTCACTTACGAAATAAATAAACATAACATTTCGTTTCTAGATCTGGACATTGAAACCAACAATGACCAATTTAATACCAAAACTTTCTTTAAGAAAATAGATTCCAACAACTTTATTCATGCTACAAGCTGCCACCTTTCAAAGTGGAAAGAAAATATACCCAAAGCACAATTTCTGCGGATTAGAAAAAACTGCACTAACCTAATAGACTACGAAGAACAGTCTAAAATTCTAATAAAGAAATTTAATGACAAAGGGTATGATGATATAACAATTCAGGATAATTTCAATAAAATAAAAGACATAGATAGAAAAGATTTACTTAAATATAAAAGACATGAAGATCCTATAGGCATAAAAGAAATGGAGGATATATCTGTCCCTTTCATTACAAACTATAATGGGGACCATAAGACTATCGAACGTATTATTAAAAAACATTGGCACCTAATTAGAGAGGATCCAATTATTGGAGATAAGATCTCTATTAACCCAAGATTTATATACAAAAAATCAAAGAACCTAAAGAGCACATTGGCCCCCAGCGAGTTTAAAACAAATAATCAGTCCAAACAACATGACCTACTAGGGAACATAGTCAAAGGCTTCTTTCCCTGCCATTGCTGCAGATCCTGCCACTACACAAATAAAACCAAAGAATATACGTCAACTCAAACAGGAATAACCTACCATATAAATGACACTATCAGATGTACAGATAAAGGAATCATATACCTCATACAGTGTAGTTGTAATATGCAATATTTAGGAGAGACCTCTAGAACACTCCGCGAAAGAATTAGAGAACACCTTTGTATCATAGAAAAAGGCAACAAGGAAACACACCTATACAGACACTTTAGAGAGGTCCATAATAACCGACTTAAAGACTTTAAATTCTGGGGGATTTCAAAAGTCAAACCAGAATGGAGAGGAGGGAATTTTGAAACAAAGCTCCTAAAAAAGGAAGCCGAACTGATATATACCATGAAAACACTGCACCCATTAGGCTTAAACTCAGAACTTGATGTAGCTCCTTTTATGTTTGACTAAAACTTCCCCTAACGGTCTCTATTAGATATGCCTTTTAAGAACAATCGGAACCTCCTTTCATTATTTGCCCAAGTATGCAACCACCAAATGCAAAACTTTGGAATAGTCTGTCTACATTTTTTATGTCATATACACATGTGTTTAACTTCTACATATGTGTTTAATTTTACCCCTAATACACTAAAAACCGTTTTTCATAACTAACTTACGTTTGCAAGTACCAAATGTAAAACTTTGGAATAGTCTGTCAATGTCATATACACATATGTGCTTAACTTTTACCTATGTGTTTAACTTTTACCTATGTGTTTAACTTTACCCCTAATACACTAAGAACCGTTTTTTCATAATTAACTTCCGTTTGCAAGTACCAAATGTAAGATTTTATAATATTTATCAAAAAGAGAACAAATACCGACATATGTGTTTAACCTTTAACTATGTGTTTAATCATACTATCATCCCCCAAACAATACTGACTCTTGATCAGATAAGTATGCCCCAATATGCAACCACCAAACATGAAATATCTAGAATGTCTGTCTATTTTCTGTATCATATACACATATGGGAAAAATTCTTTACCTATGTGTTTAACTTTAACTCTAAGACAATGAGAACCCCCAGTTCTCTCTTTTTGTCCCTAATTTACTTCTGTTTGTAACTATCAAATGTAAAACACTCTGTAAAAACTTTATATTCCCTGTACAATACTGACATATGTCTTTTACCTCTACCTATGTGTTTAATCAAATTGAGGACTCCAAAAAATACTAACTCTTGAACAGACTTTACTCATAATTTAAGTCGATTTCACTTGACACCATGGATGTGACCATATTACACGTATGGTTGTTCCTTTCCGGAGCAATATGTACTTTTAGTATACTAGTTGTTAAACTAAAATTAACAACGGGAAATTTCCAAAAAACTACAAGAGACAATAAGATACCTCCTTAAAAGTTTAAGGGATATAACTCAAATTCCACCTTAACTGGGATCACACACCCCTTTGAACTAACCAATAAGGATGCAGGATAGCCCTATAAAGGAATACCTGCCAGCAATGAGAACACATCTTGAAAAAGCCCCAAGTGAGGGGAGAAACCGGTTGATGACTGTGTCTCATTTCCTACAAGAAGAACTACTGCTAAGCTGAACTCCTTTAAGGCTTGTGAACTTGATACAGCTGCCGAAAGGATCGCTATTGTGTTGAAAAAGCACACAGGACAACTACCAACGCCTGGCTCACTACCCCCAAGGCCTGTGAATTTGAATACAGCCCTCTGAGGGAGCGCACCAGTCTACAAATTGAATATACTGCCAGATGATCTAGTACCTGCACTAAGCACCACAGAAT